>NC_056737.1:742857873-743088073 GCF_019279795.1 Protopterus annectens | reverse complement strand
CAGGGATGAGGGAAATTTTTCACACCAGCTGAGATCTCAACTCTACAGCTGTGCCATTGTAAAGTCTTATTGGGGATCTGGAGTAAGAGGGAGAAACAAGCCCCAGACTGACTGTGGTTTGTGTTCTCTTAAGGGAAATTGCACTTTTTTGTGTGTGTACTTGTCATCCTCCCAGTGTGTACATCCCCCACTGTTGCCAGTGTTGAGGATTGAGGCTCCTTGATTTCTGAGCCAGTGCTGGAGCATCACAAGTACTTCTAATTTGGGCATTGTAGGGATCTCCACTGCAGTCGGTAGATCTTTCGTACATGTTGGCATCATTGCTTGAGTTATGATGTTGGAATGTGGGCCACCTTTAAAAAAGTGTATTTCAGGACTTAGTTTTCAAAGCTGTGTTTCTGCATGGTCCTCTGGTTCTTTCCATCCTATTTGTTTGTGATATTCAACCCAAACACTGTAACCATCATGTAGAATCCTCAGTGTTAATCCTAGCAGATAACAGTCGTGCTATATAAGGGAGATGATCCTCCTTAATTAGTCATATGTTTCCTTCCCCTACCCTCTGTTGGGTGGGATTCTTCTTTGTTCAGCCTCTGTTGTTGGGAGTTCTTAATGTATTAATTGTGCAATGAGAGATCCCTGTTTGATTGGTCAAGTGTATCCTCTCTCTCTGTCCCCGTTTGTGTTAAGTGTCTCCTCTCCTTCCAGCTTGTGTTTTTTGATTTCCCTGTAAGTTCGGAAGTTAATTTGTTTGATTACTTGTTAATAGTGCAGACATCCGTCTTTGTTATTTCTTGATTTGCAGGAAGGTGCATTCTAGTAACAAGGAGTGAACTGATAGGCTATGAAGATGAACATGCTTATCACATGTCTTATGTCATGGCATGCACTGCAGTGTGCATGTGTATGTGCGTGAGCATGGACCATTTTTTTTTTAAGAATTCAGATTGCTGGAGATGAATTCTGGCAAGATGAAAACTCTTAACTGATGAGCTTTAATTTTATTAATACATTTAGTTTAATTTCCCTTTTCAAACTACTACTTCACAGTGTTAGTTTTTATTGTTTTTATCGTGTGGGTTACCTTAAGCGTAACTGCATCAGTTTTGGATATTTTGGTCTACATTTTATGCATACTAAGAGGTATATAAAGGCATTAGCACTGCATCAAAGATCAAAACATGATATATGCATTTTCAGTTTTGCATGGAGTTTTACTTATTCATTTATTTGTTTGATTCTTTGGCAACAAATAGATGAATTGGTAAAAAAATCCTTTTCAGAGCTGACCATGGCCAGAGGCACAGTTATGTCAGTTGCAAGACTTATAAGCATTTAACTAAAGCATGTTCAAAAGTAAATTGTGAATTGAAAGGTGTAGTCAAACACTGTTATGAATTCATTTAACAAAGAACAGTACATAAATGGTAACAGGTAAAATGAAACTATTGCTAGAGCCCAGTGCAAGTACCTTTCAAGACTTTCAGATATGGGTATGAACAAAGGTTTGCAAAACAATCATTGTCAAACCAGTGTTCAGAGGTAATATTTGATGTGGCAGAGTACATATTTTGATGCTGTTTTTGATGGAAATTTTGAAAATGTTAGACAAGGGCACGGTGTTAAAATACCAAATGATATGGGACATTGTGTGCAGAAGTTTTTGCTGTAACTCAGTTTTTAAACAAGAGAGAGTTTGAAAGCATCTAATTAGGTTAACTCATTCCCTCCAGTGCTTCTCTTTTAAGTGTGTACTTTAACTCCCAGTGGGTGTGGCTTGAGCCTTTAAAAATGAAGTCATCACCTTACAGTTCAAATATTCATACGTATCACTGGAACTATAAGTGTTAAAAGAAAACTGTAAATGCAAACTATTAAGGATAAATGAATCTGTACACTGGTGGCATTCATTCAGTTTGATGCTTTAAACTGGATTTTATAAGCCAAAATAAAGGCAATGAATATTAATTTTGTAATGTATAAATAGCTTATATCATCTCAGTAACCATTCAAGCAAGACGCATACTGTCAGCAGGATTTTCTTCATGTAGCCGTGAGCTTTCATATGAGGTTATGCACTTCTGTCTGTTTTATATGAATGTTGAGGTATTTAAGGAAATATGAAAATTATTGCTGTACAAATAAACAGTATACAAATAATAATCTATATATTGTTAGGTGCATTAGACAGAGGACAAATATCAATGCAGTTGTGGTTGCCATCATGTATGCTTCAAGGTAAAATATTCTGATACCTTGTATGTAGCATGGTTTTGAAATTATTAATGCTAATATGAACAAGCAATGTTTGATGCCTAGAGGCACAGTAGGAGGTAATTGCAGAAATGCCTGGAGGTGCACTTGGCTGTAATAAGTAGGACACATAATGAATTTAAGTCAACTATGTAAGTGCCAGCCTGTTAGATTAACAGTTTATTAATTAATAAATGAATGAACAAATAATTAGTTATTTCTTTTGCCAACATTGAGAGTTGTGCTGTTACGTTTCTGTGTTTTTTTGGCTATTTCAAAGGCATTTTTTAAACATTAAACTTAAAAATATTTTTTATACAAAAAGCGGGTGTGTGTAAAGATGAGTAGCACTCTTCTGTGAAAAAAATGTATGTTTGCCCTTGATCCTCTGCATATAATCTTTTGCCTGGTGAAGTTATGCTTGTTAATGAGAGAGGTTGAATTTGTCTTCAAAACCAGTGTTTATTCCTGTACAGCAGGCACTGTATCAGAGAAAGTCACACTTTAAGGACACATGTAATGCAAGACTGGAATAAAACATAGTTTACACTTAGCCATGTGTAGCTGAATCGCACAGAATCACCTGAAATTTAATGAGTAGATCTGATGTCAATTTTCATTCATTCCTCAACAGTTGGGTTCGGATCTGACTCCGCCAGTAATCAAGAAATCTCAATCCTCACCACTGACAGTGATGAGGGATGCTCACTTGGAGCAAAATGGATACACACAGTATTATCAGATGCATCTCTCTGCACCAAGCACAATTTCCCTTAAGAGCACACAGGGAATGCACTCAGTGTTGGGACTGGGTTTCCTTCTGTCTGTCCAGGCCCCCAAATAAGACTCCCACTGACACAGCTGTAGATTTGAATCCTCAGTTGTGTGTTCCAAGCCAAGTCCTCCACCACCCTCTCTGAGAAATCAATGCTCTGTGTCCTTACTCCAAGTAGCTGACACACACTTTTTGATATTTGATTTTCACTTACATGCACACACCTGGGAAAGGCGGGCACAGATTTATTAGCTATGCCCCCTCTGCCCAGACTGTAAGGTAGGTGCTGCCACCAGAATACTCCAAAGCCAGCTACTCTAAGGCTGTTACACGGGTACCCAGTTATACTGAGTAAAATTAATACTAATGCAAATAGTATTTGACCAGTGCAGCGAGGCTTTCAGAAGTGGCCACAGTGTCATCAAATAAATATGAATACACTCAAAGTTTAAAATATTTTCTGAAAGACCAGCTACAATGAAAAGTTTAAATATATTTAATAATAAATTAATAAAAGAACATGAGAATATTAAATATCAATTTACAATAAACACCAGAGTTTCAGCCACAGCAAATATTAAAAATAACATTGATGGAAAGGTTCACACAGATGCAAAATAACAATACTTGACTATATTCTCACTGTATTTCCCTGACTGATCTCAAGAATTACTGTTCTCTGGTTACTTATTAAAGCAAGGCACGATGAGGTAGGTGAGTGGTCTTCCTTTTTTGTCTGTTTTTAAAGGCAGACTGCACTGAGACTTCCGTCTTATCTAGTATTAAAACATAATTTCAGTGCTGGATTACAGAATGACATCTCATCAGGTCATCTGACTATGGTTCCCACACAACCCCCTTTGCTAGAAACAAAACCACAATTTAGCTCATATGTGTTACCATACACACACCTAGAGCTTTGCTAATGTGTGCTATAGCATCTGGAAGCTATAAAAACATTTCAAAACTTCCACCCTTCCAGGTTAGCAATTAGTTCACCCCTAAGAACAATACAGTAGGATTCATAGTCCCGGTTTTCACACACATTTTGTCTCTGACTGCAGTAATGTGGTAATTTGATTTCAGACTATTTTTCAAAGTTATCTGGACTATGATTAACCGTTTCTCCTCCAGCATCCTCTGTTACAATATATTCATTTCAACAGTTAACAATGCAGTCTGACATACAGGTGTATTTCTTTTCTGTCCAACAGAACCCATTGTTGGTACATTTTTAACACAAGCAGCTTTACAAATACATTTTTAACACAAACACCTGTACAAATCAGTATGATATACAAGTGACATATAATTCTTTACGAAACTCCAGCTAGCTATGCTGGCACATGTTACACATCCACTGCTCTACTTCTCCTGGCATAGCTGGCAATACCTCACTTCGTCACAGGCTGTATGATGCCATCTCTCCTTTTTCAATACTTGACATGTCAGTTAAGTTTGAATGCTGTCAGTCAGACATTAATCATCTTAGGCATAGAAATACTGTTTGCATTGTTTCTGTAATGATAGTCTTCATCAAAGTTAGTATACTGTGAGGAGAAGAATGGAACAGTAGTTCAGATTTATACGGGTCATTCATTTTCATTTGTGTGTGTTGTGTTTACCTTGTGAGCAGATTAATTTCTTTTGCATTATATATTTTGTGTAGTTTATGTTCAGAATTGTAGTTGAACACACACATTACACGAATGCTAAACTCACTGTACTGATTTAATTAGTCTGTCACAGTTTCTGCATGAGCTTAGCAGATGTTCAGCATACCTTTTGTAAGTAGTCTTTGAAATTTTATTAATGTTTGCTGGCTTAGATATCAGGCCATGTTTCAGACCTGAAGACAAACCACAGGGCACACACCCATAAGAAGGAAGTGCTTTTCTTTGTCGTACATAACTTTTGCCAAGTATGTGGGCTTGCTGCGTCACATAAGGATCCACATAACCAACAGCTGTGCAAGACAGTAACACATGGAATCTCAGAAGTTTAAACAGTAGTCCAGGATAGGGTGGCCTGAGTTTTGGAAACATGCCATGCTGCATATATTTACTTGATGCAGTTGTTCCATTGGCATCATGGTAGCATGTCATTCAGACTAAGCTAAAATACTCTGCCATAAGTGTGTTATAGTTACATGTATTGCTAAATGACTTTTTTTTTTTTGAATAGGCTTCTTGATTTGTTAACTTTACTGTAATAAAATGAAGTGCAGCCATAAGTTACACACTGACAAGTAATATTTTCCAGTGTACTAACATACACCTTTGTGGCACTTTAAATCCCTTTATTTTGAACATTATGCTCAACTGTTAATGGATCCACTTTGAGTAAAATGTCCATTTACTTGGTTGAACAAGAGTCACTGGCTGCAAGGGTATCTAGCTTACTGACTGATAACTGAGGACTTCAGAACTAGCTACTGCCCACAGAATGGAGACAGGATAAGCTAGTAAGTAGCGTGGATTAAACTTTGAGGTCAAATATGGAGATGCTTTACAAAATAAAAGATGTTATTATAGCAATAACGCTTGGTAATGTTATTACCCGGTTGGCGCCAAACAAAGCCAACCGTGGGTAAATTTAGCATTACCCACACCCAGAAGTGGGTTATTGCTATTATACCATGACATTATTTAAGAAAAGAAACTATTACTTTTCTTAAATAATGGCATAGTATAATGCCTGTTTACTGCCCTTCCGCAGATGTCTGGCATCCGGTAGTTCTGATGTACCGCGCCGCGCAGTACATCAGAGCTGTGGCAACGAGAAAGCAAGATCTCCGCTGCTTTTTAGTGTTCGCTATGTTAAATGAGTTTAACATAGCGAGACAGTTTTAAAATAAGCAACGGAGATGTCCGTTTATTTTAACTGTCTCGCTATGTTAAACTCATTTAACATAGCGAGACTAAAAAGCAACGGAGATCTTGCTTTCTCCGTTTTTGTAAACTGCTATGTTAAATGGGTTTATCATGTAGACAGTTTTAAAATAAGCAACGGAGATCTCCGTTGCTTATTTTAAAGCTGTCTTGCTATGTTAAACCCATTTAACATAGCGAGACAGTGTTTTAAAAAAACGAGTTATACTGATGGAAAAAAGTCCGGGCGACCGGACCTTTTTCCATTAGTATAACTCGATTTACAACGGGCACGCTGGCCAATCAGCGTGCACGTTTTGGGGGGGGTCATGGTATAATTCACATTAACTAATACTTGAAATGACACTACGTATGAAAGCTTTGTAAGCCTAATGTGTATGATAATGCAGAGCAAGCATGGTTAATGCAGTATTAATATGCTGATCAGGAACTGGAAACATTGCACACATTTTGTGTGTCCAAATGATGAACTATAATTGAAGTGACGGTAGCTGCGTTTCAAATGTTATTCACTGACTTCAAAGTCTTAACTTTAAGGATCTGGCGTCATTTTATGGTTTCTGTTGTTAAGGATAGCAGTTGTTCAGTGTTGGGAACCTATAACATAGTTTTGCAGTAAGCCATAACAAGACAGGCAGATCTTTTCAGACATGAAGATGGTGAAGTGTTCTTTTTTAACTGTTCTCTCAAGGTAATTGCAAGTTGCTGAAGTTATCCAAACATTTGGTCTGAAACAGTTCATTTGCTTGGGGTCACAAAGTAATGTTCCACAGTTCTGCTGATTTGTCTAGCCTACTTTTACAAAGATGGAAAACAATGAAAGACTTAATGATAGACTTGAAAAGAAAATCCTGCTCAGAAGTCATGTCCTGGACTGAAATGCACAGGATAAGCACAGTTTCTCTGAGTAGTGCTGCTATTATTTTAAGTACATAACCATAAATGCCTTAGCTGTATAGGGTCACTGCAGTGTCAGCTGATTGTATTTTTTTATGAGTTTGACCTTGTAATTATTATATTAAGTAGAAAAACACTGTACCTGGTACTGGTTAAATGAACACATTCCCCTTGGGTCTTTTGATTAACATTCAGTAGAAACCCAGCTGCTCTGAATGTGTTCACAGCTTCTGTTTTCAAAGTGCTATAGCCATGTAGCCATTGAATTGTGAGTATGTGTTGAGATCTGTTTTGACTGAGACCACTGCTGTCTCCTGTGGCTATAGTCAGTTTCAAAGTAGCAGAACTGCTGTGAATGAGCTTATGAACATCTGTATAATTTATACTATTTTTGAGAAATTATTGACAGAAGCATGAGTAATATTCTGAAAATGAGTCTACCAATGTTCCTCCCATAGTGCTGGAGTATGTTGGCATCTCCCTCACTGAAGCACACCCACACCCACACACATATCAGGAGAGGCTGATAATATACTTCCAAGCAATTAGCTCCTTTTCTTGACCTTATTACCACTGTCACTTCCTATGATAGTCACTTTTCTTTGTGATGAAGCACAGTAAAGATCGGGGTGTAATAAAGATGTACCTTGGTAATGCTTTCCCTTTTGCAAAGAGACTGATAAACAAGTTCCTTTACAGGAAATTGTATAATTGTCCTTAGTACATTTCAAATAAACTGTAAAGTTTCAGTTTAGTACCATAAAATGTTCAACATATTGATCACTGCTGCAGTAGACTTAGCTTTATGGGTTATACCTTGCCAAGGATGTAACAACCGGCCAGCTTCCAAACACCTTTGATGTGCCCAAACTGTCAGCAGCTCGAGCTGAGCTGATTAAAAAAAGTTTGAGTGTGAAAGCCCTTCAGAGCCTTATTGCTGCTGAAGAGTATGTTTATCTGAGGCTTTCAAGGATCGACAATCAGCTTGTGTTTCCTTTGCTGGGCAGATAAGTTCCCTTTTGGGGGAGTAAAACTTTCATTTTCTTAATTTTCTTGATGTTTTATTTCTTTCCTCTTTAGGAAAGTCATTTTAAAGCTGGGTGTGTTGTGGCTTAACAGACTGCCTCGAAAATGTAATGTACTTTTAAATGGAGCACTCATTTTTTTTTCCATTAGTTTAAAAGTGGTGTAAAATAACTGATTTTTTTTGTGGAGAAATTGTGTTTATTTTACCTTTGCATGGCTGGCATAGTGTTTTAAAATACTTTTTATTCTGTTTTTCTGTCAAAAAAATAACTTTGTGGACTGGTAGTGTTTGCCAAAATTGCTGCTTGTTTTCCTGTGAAAGATGTACCAAACCGCCTTTGCAACCACAGCAGGCTAGCAATCTAGCAATTTGCCTTAGCTGCAGGTGGGTGATTCTGCTGTGGTCATTTGTTGTACCTCAGATCACTCCTCTTTTACCTTGGATTCCTCAAATGTAGCACCTACAGCTACTGTGGACCAGGAGTTGGCCACATCCTCTGCTGCTGTTGACGTCCCCTCAGAGGGCAAGGTCAAGACACTCTTGCCAGCCCAAGGAGATGGAACAGGGAAGTTTTTCCAGTTTTGTCAGAATGCTGTGCCCATCCCAGGGGAAGCTGCTGCCATCTTTAGTAACACAGTTGGCCCCTTTTTTCCTTTCAAAAAAAAAATGGAAAACCAAGCATGTATCTACTTCTCCTCAATGTTCTTTAGAATAGGAGTAGTTTACTGGGTCTGGCTCAGGGTTTAATTCAGGCTATTGATCCGTCTAGAAAGTAGATGTTATTCACGTTTCACTGTTGCAGTCATCGCACTTGGTTTGTCTGCCTGCAGGTAGCCCTCAGTCGGCCCGAATACCAGAGTCTTAGTATATCTGCGTCGGATACTGTCACTTCTTCCATGATGTCAGGTTGTCAGGGGTATAAAAACAGGCAGCCGATGCCATTACATCAGTCTTTCTTGCCGTGGAGGAGCCCGAAGCAGAAGCAGTTCGCAAGTGCCGGTTGGCCGCTACCTGAAATTTTCATTTTCGAGTTTGTAATCCAGTAGAACAAAGGGGTCAGGGTTTCTACTCCAGACTTTTCTTGGTGCCCAGAAAAGAGGGCTCTTGGTGCCCAATCCTGGTTCTATCAATTCTCAACACCTTTCTGGAGGTCCCAAAATTCAAGATGCTTACCCTGCAACAGCTTCTCCCTATGCTAGCCAAGGATGCCTGGTTAGTCGCTCTAGACTTAAAAGAGGCTTATCTGCACATCTCCATAAGGGAGTTATGCAGAAAATATATACGTTTCAGGGCAGGCTCAGTGCACCATCAGTTCTCTGCACTTCCCTTTGGCTTATCTGCTGCTCCCAGAGTATTCACAAAGTGCCTGGCTCCAGCCATTGCACACTGCAGGCAGAGAAATATCCAAATTTTCCCATACTTGGACAACTGCCTGATTCAGGTGGACAGTAAGGGATTGCTACTTCAGCACCTGGCATTTGTAAAAAGCCTTCTCACTTCATTGGGGTACACCATCAACGAAAAGAAATCACAACTGGTGCCTAGTCAAAAGATTGTATTCCTGGGAGCAAGCTTGGACACAACTTCCCAGATGGCATTTCTCACTTCAGAAAAACAGGTCTGACAAACTACTTCAAACAAATGGCCACCGGAACCCAGCTGTCTGGAAGGAAAATACTGCAAGCCCTAGGATTCATGGCCTCATGTATTCTGCTAATTCCATATGCAAGACTGCATATGAGGAAACTTCAATGGTACTTAAAAGTCTTTGGTGCCAACATTCTCGGGACCTGGAAACAGTCATTCCTATCATACCATGTTTAAGGGCAGAGTTCCTTTGGTGGGCAGAAGCATGCAACCACAACAAGGGACTGCTTTTTACTCAACCCCTCGCTGCCCAAACCCTGACAACAGATGCATCAGACTATGCATGGGGGGCTCACATGGCAGGCAAATGCATTCAGGGCCACTGGAGCCCAGGGCAGATTCTCCTGCACATCAATCAAAAAGAGATGCTAGCTGTACAGAATGCTCTGACAGCCTTCAAACACCTAATCCTTCCAGGACAACTGCTTATAAAAACAGACAACACCACAGTTATGTGGTACATAAACAAGCAGGGGGGGAACATGTTATTATCCACTCTGCAAGTTAGCTATGGCCCTGTGGGACACAGCCTTGAGCAACAAATTGCATCTACAAGCTCAATTCCTGCCAGGCAAACAAAATACATTGGCAGACAACTTAAGCAGAAATCTCCTAGACCCACACGAGTGGAAATTGGAGCCCAACACCTTCAACCTTCTGATCCAGAGGTGGGGGACCCCAGAGGTGGATCTCTTTGCCTCCCCCCACAACCACCAGTTAAGCAAATTCTGCACCATGAGTCCTCACAGCAGGGTCTGGAAGGTGGATGCCCTAGCCTTTCCATGGGAAAACCTCTCAATCTATGCCTATCCCCCTCTGCCCCTTCTCTCAAGAGTACTACTCAAGTTAAAAGAAGACAGGTCAAGGATAATTCTGATTGCCCTGGACTGGCCACGCCAGCACTCGTACCCACTCCTGCGCAGCCTGACAACGGTGCCACCCTGGCACCTACACCAGACCCCTAGCCTGCTGTCACAGCAGGAGGGACAGATTTTGCATCCACAATTGCAAACCCTAAATCTTACAGCCTGGTTCATTCCTTGAATACTCCACCAGCAACCCTAAGTAAACCGGTGCTGGACGTCATTCTTGAAGCGAGAAGGCCTAGTACTAGGAAATCCTATGCAGAGAAGTAGAAAAGATATTATTATTGGATTCAGTCTAAAGGAAAGGACACAGCAGTGCCCTCTTTACCTCTAATCCTGGATTACCTAGCAGAGCTACTCCACAGAGGCCTATCCTCCTCCTCCATTAAGATTCATGCCTCTGCAATTTCTGCTCATTACAACACTGAGTCACCTCTTTTTTTTCATACCCTTTCATCAAACAGTTCCTGAGAGGGGCTAACAACTTAAGGTACCCAAGGAGAGTACCCACCCCTACTTGGAACCTTAACTTTGTACTGGAAAAGCTCACGCTTCTTCCTTTTGAACCTGCTACTTCAGCAGAGTTAAAATACCTCTCTTGGAAAACAGCCTTACTTCTAGCCATTACTTCAGCTAGAAGAGTGTCTGAGCTACAGGCACTGATGGCTGTGGAACCCTTTATTATCTTCCATGCCGACAGGGTTTCCCCTCAGGACTAACCCATCCTTTATGCCTAAGGTGGTGTCCAGTGTGGCCCTAAACCAATCCATCCATTTGCCAACCTTCTTTCCTAACCCTCAGAATAAAGGGGAAAGGATCCTGCACTCTTTGGACCTGCACAGACAGCTCAGGTTCTACCTTGATAGGACTAAGCCTTTCAGAAAATCTGACCAGCTGTTAGTCAGCTTTGCAGCAGGGGCAGATGGCAAGGCCATTTCTAAACAAACCATTTCCAACTGGATAGCACACTGCATCAATTTCGGCTACAAACACCATGGAAAATCAACCCCTCAGGGGGTCAGAACACATTCCTCTAGGCCTACTTCTACCGCTGCAGCATTTCTCAGGGGAGTCCCTACCAGGGACATTCTGGAAGCTGCAACCTGGAGTTCTGTACACACCTTCACCAAGCATTACCATTTACCTATCTTTTTCAAATCCAGCAGTCTTGCAGGGCCTTCTAGCCAGCCCGAACTCTTCCTGACTGCCTCCACCCTTCCTCAGCTTTGGGAATCAACCCAAGTGTGATGACTGCAACAGTGAAACACGAAGAACATAGTACAGTTGTGTACACTTACCATAAATGTAGATGTTCAAGTGTATTCACTGTTGCAGTCCTGGTTTCCCTACCTCCAACCCCCTGGTTTTCTCCATCTTTCTATTTCTCCTCTCTATGGCGATTCCTAATGGTATTGGTATTTACTTTTTAGTAGTGGTGATTTCCACACCATATACCAGCTCCCTAGTCGTGGGCTCCTGGCATCGGGGGCAAGAAAAACTGATGTAATGGCGTTGGCTGCCTGTTTTTATACCCCTGACGACCTGACGTCATGGAAGAAGCGATAACATGCAATGCAGAAATACTAAGACTCTGGTATTTGGGCCCACTGAGGGCTACCTGCAGGCAGATAACTCAAGTGTGATGACTGCAACAGTGAATACACTCAAACATCTACATTTATGGTAAGTGTACACAACTGTACTTTTCTGATAAAAGAAAGGGGGAATTCTTCTTTTCCAGAAGATATTCAAGATTCTGAATTTAAACAGGAAGATGCAGGGACAGATACAATTTTTCCCCCTCAGATTTCTGATTCAGTCTCTGAGAAAAACTTTCTGATTCTCCCTTTGTGCATGTGGGGGGAGGGGGGGTACTGTTTGAGACTGGTGGTAAAACGTGCTAGTGTTTTTAGTGGGAGAAGACTGAGGTTTCTCAGTTCCTCAGAAAATACTGGGAGTTGTTAAAGAAGACGATGTTATAAATAGGATTTGAAATTCTCCCTTGGGTAGGTTTGCCTCGTGCTGCAGAGGTGATCAGAAAGTGTGGTGAAAGGGGTAAGCTGATCCGGGGAATCTCTTAAGATTTTTCAGTCCTCCTTTTCCAAATTTTCCAAGTGATTTTCAATTTCCTCATCTAATTTTGGCTAAAAACAGAATAAACAGTCTCAAAAATACAGATAAACAGATGTTTAAGAATAAATGTCAGTTGGGTTCCAAAAAGAAGTATCAAACCTCCCAAAAACCAAATATACTCCAAGAAGTCTGAATGACTGTGCAAGAGACCTTATGAACCCCTCCCACCCTGGCCTCTTTTTTTTTTTTTTTTTGTTTTCTTCCAGAAAGTCTGAATCTCTATTTTTTTCTTTGGCCACAGATAGTTTCAGACAAATAGGTTCTGAAAGTCATCAAATTTACAGATAACAGTAGTAGGCAATTTCTCCTTTCCAAGGGGTCTTTCCTCATCCTCAAGATCAGACTGTCTTGTTTTCACCAGTTCTTCATCACATGCTGTCCCAAAGAGTGATAGAAACAGTTCTTCCTTCCAAAGTGGGGAAGGGTTGTTATTCAAGTATGCTCCTAGTGTCAAAGAAAGAAAATTGTTTGAGACCAGCTCTTTCTTTCTTAAACCTGTTTGTGATAGTACCCAAATTCAAAATTATGTCACTTTGCAACCTGTTACTTCTTTTTCCTCCTTTAAGTTTCCTGGCGACACTAAACTTAAAAGAAGCTTATCATTACATCCCCATTCATCAAGACTTCAAACGTTTCTTAAGGTTTTGTGTGTCTGAATCACATTATCAGTTCTCTACCCTTTGGACTAGCCATTGTACCAAGAGTGTTTACAATGCATCTAGTTCCAGATGTTCTTCATCTCACATTGCTGCAGTCCTAACACTTGGGTAGTCCGCTGTCCCTCGGTCGGCCCTAATATCAGAGTATAAGGCTGACGTCGGTCAGGGCGCATTTGACTGACATCAGAACGTCAGGGTACAAATGCGCATGACCGACGTCATATCCTCAGTCTTTTTTGCCGCATGGTCCGATGCAGAAGCAGTGTTGCAAGTGCCGATCGGCGTTCTGAAATTTTTCGAATTCGGAGTTTCAGACCGAAGTCAGAGTTGGTTAAGTACCCCGTTGGGGAATATTTTGTTTTTTTCTTGCCTCAGTGGTTTACCGGATGTCAGAAAAAGTGAATAACTGTATTTCTTGTGGGAAACTGATACCGCATAGGGATTACCTTAATTTGTGTATACCTTGTTTGGGACCTGAGCACGACGTTGTTGGGTGCCGCTTTTGTGCTAGGTTCAATAAACGCACTATAAAGCGGAGGTTGGATTGTGCCAGGTTGGTCTTTGGGAAGCGGTGCAATTACAAAATGCCGTCGGATGCTCCGACGCCGGCTTCCTCAAAGAAGCGCAAAGACAAGGCTGTTAAACCTAAGTTAGAGGAGTCGTCCGAACCGGACGCCGGTTCTTTAGAGGCGTCAGTGGAACCGGTGGTTCCGACGGAGGCCTCTCTGGAGTCCCAGGGAGAAACTCTGCTTTTACAGGATGTGGCCTCCCAGGAGGCAAGTCAGGCTACAGGGGCTTCTCAGGTTACTTTACTCCCCTCCCTTCCTAAGGTGTCTAGGCCCTCTCTTTCTGCTTCCAAGGCTTCTTCTAGAGGCAGGTCTAGTTTAGCTGCTGTGGGTGTCACTCCTAGTTCTTCAGGTTCTGTGCCCAAGAAGCACATGCTTAAAATGGCAGAAGATTTAATTACTTTAATTAGAGGCTCTATGCCCCCGCCTGATAAGAGGCCTAGGATGGAGCCAGTGTTGGGGGATTATGAGCAGGCTTCAGATGTGTCTGAGTCTTGCTGAAGATTTGCAGGAGTATTCTCATTATTCTGACTCTGATGTTGATGATTCTACTCCTTCTGCTTCTCCTCCTGAGGATTTTTCTTTTCAGAGACCCTTCACTCCATGAGAGAGCACTTTAAATGGGAGGGTCAGGACTTCTCTGACTCTAGGAAAAGGCTTAGGGAATTTTGTTTTACCCCAGCATAGGCCTTTGGCTATACCTCCTGTTTTGACTGTGGTGGAAGATGTGTTTGCAGAGGCTTCTCTTAATCCTGATTCCTTGCCTCCTGCTCCTGTTAAACCTGATAGGTATTACAGGGTGCCTGAAGCTCATAAGTATCTTTTAAGAGTCCTAGGGCAGACCCAGAGACTGTTAGCCAGGGGCCCAAGGGTGTTAAGGCTTCTGTTGTCAAGAATCCGGTTCCTGCAGATAAAGAGGCCAGGGCCTTGGATAGATGGGGAAAGAAAGTTTATACTTCTTCCACCTAGCCATGAGAGCTTTGAATTGCCAGTTTCATATGTTAAAATATCAAAATTATCTGCTTTCACAGTTGAAATCTAAGGTTGATGCTCTGGCGGAAGGTATTGATTGTAAAGAGTTACAGGATTTAGTGCATGTTTCTGAACAGGTGGGTAAGCATTCTTTGCAATGTGGTTTTGATGCTGTACAGGCCTCCTCTAGGGTGGCTGCCACTGGGTCAGTTCTTCGCAGGCATGCCTGGCTGAGGGATCAAAATTTATCTGACCATGTTAAAACTAGGATTTTGGATGCTCCTTTGCAATCTGATGTCTTGTTTGGTTTTCCTGTTGAGGCAGTTTTAAAGAAAATGGAAGACAAGGCTAAGTCTATGCAGACTGTTAAAGATTTTTTGCAGGTTCAGCCTCCAAAGTTTAGTAGAAATTGGCCTACTAAGGGGTGGGCGTATCCTTCTTATGATTCCCAGTCTAGGGGTAGATCTAGACGTGGCAGGGGCAGAGGTCAGGGCTCTTTAGGCCTAGAACAGGGAGTTCTCCTGCACAGTCTTGAGTGAGGGCAGGGGTCAGTCCTTTCGTAAACAGACCCAATGACCTACCTTTTCAGCTGCCAGAGCCTTCTCGCCTGGCGGCACCTTTGGGAGGAAGGCTGGCACTTTTCAAAGAAAATTGGAGTTTGATTACCCAAGACAAATGGGTACTGGATATCATACATCACGGTTACAGGTTTTATTTCCATACCTTGCCTCCTTTCAAAGGCATGCCAGACATTCCTCCTCCACAAAGAATGGAGGCTCACAAGCAAATTACACTGTTGCTCCAAATAGGGGCCATACAGCCGGTTCCCATGCCAGAAAGGGGCCTAGGATTTTATTCTCGCCTGTTCCTAGTACCAAAGAAGGGGAACACGTGGAGACCAATTTTGGATTTATCCATCCTCAACACTTATCTGGACATTCCCAAGTTCAAAATGTTGACGTTGCAGCAGCTTTTACCTCTGCTGGGCAAAGATCATTGGATGGTAACTTTGGATCTCAAGGAGGCTTACCTTCATGTTCCTATCAGACTAAGTTGCAGGAAGTATCTGCGTTTTCGAGCTGGGAATTCTCACTATCAGTTCTCTGCATTGCCCTTTGGCTTATCTACTGCGCCAGAGTGTTCACGAAAGTTCTGGCTCCAGTGATAGCTTTCTTCAGGCTAAAAGGAATACAAATCTATCCTTATTTGGACGACTGCCTGATTCTGGCTCAAGAAAGGAAGAGCTTCTTCATCATTTGGAATATGTGATAGCAGTGCTAAGATGCCTAGGGTATTCTGTGAGCGAAATAAAGTCCAGTCTAGTACCCTCTCAGGACATGTGCTTTCTGGGTGTGAGACTGAATACAGCATCCCAGATGGCCTTTTAACCCCGGACAAACAAAAGAGTCTTTCCCTTTACTTCCATCAACTATCTCATCAGTCCGGCTGACTGCAAGGACAGTCCTTCAAGCCTTAGGGTTCATGGCATCTTGTATTCTGGTGCTTCCCAATGCCAAACTGCATATGAGGAAGCTACAATGGTATCTCAAGAATGTATGGCCACAGCACTGCCAGGATCTGGACACTGTCATTCCAATAATACCTTGCATTCAAAAGGAATTTTTGTGGTGGGCTCAGGAATGTCACCTAAACAAGGGACTCTCTGTGACCCGGCCAGAGGCGAGTCAGATTTTAACGACAGATGCCTCAGACAAAGCTTGGGGAGCTCATCTGAATGGAAAGTGGATACAAGACAAGTGGCCTGCCAGACTACAACATCTGCATATCAACATGAAGGAGATGTTAGCAGTCCAGTTTGCATTGATGGCTTTCAAGGAATTACTTCTTCCAGGGCAGGTGTTGATTCTAACAGACAACACAACTGTCATGTGGTACATCAACAAGCAAGGGGGAACATTCTTATCCTCTATGCAGGCAAGCAATGATTTTGTGGGAGACTGCTCTCAGTTTACAGCTCAATCTTCAGGCAAGGTTTCTGCCAGGAGCACAGAACTCCTTAGCAGATGTGTTAAGCAGACAAATCATGGATCCCCAGTGGAAACTGGATCTTCATGTATTTCAGAAATTGACAGTGTCCTGGGGAACTCCAGACATAGATCTGTTCGCTTCTCCACTAAACCACCAGCTGCCAAAGTTCTGCACAAAGGTATCATCCCACAGCTTGGAAAGTGGATGCTCTTTCTTTCAGTTGGACAAATCTTCATGTGTATGCCTTTCCACCTCTGCCTCTCCTCTCAAAGGTACTTCTGAAGGTCAGACAGGACAAGCCAAGGATGATTTTGATAGCACCAGATTGGCCTCGCAGCACTGGTACCCACTACTGAGAAGTCTAGTACGGAAGCCTCCATGGCCTTTGCCTTTGATTCCACATCTGTTGTCCCAGGAGGACAGCCATTTGCTCAATGTCAAACTTCACTCTCTTCACCTAACAGCATGGCATATTCTGTTTTAAACCATAGAGGGTCTCAACTTCCACAACAAGTTTTGAATGTGATTTTGGAAGCTAGAAGGCCTAGTACAAGGAAAGTGTACGCAGATAAATGGAAGAGATTTTTGTTTTGGAGTGCAGCAAAGGATTTGGATGTTTCTGAGCCTAATTTAAGTGTGGCTCTTCAATATCTTACTGAGTTATTGGACAAAGGTTTGTCCTTCTCTTCTATTAAGATTCATGCTGCAGCAATTTCAGCTCACTATGACTGTGACCCACCATTGTTTTCTCATCCTTTGTTCAAGCAATTTCTTAGAGGGGCAAAGAATTTAAGACCCCCACGAAGAGCTCCTACTCCTGCTTGGGATCTCAATTTTGTGTTGGAGAAACTCACTCTACAACCTTTTGAACCTGCAGCGACTGCTGAGTTGAAATTTTTGTCATGGAAGACTGCTTTTTTGTTGCCATTACCTCTGCAAGAAGGGTTTCTGAATTGCAGGCCCTTATGGCAGTTGAGCCTTTCTTAATTTTTCATAAGGACAGGTATCTTTACGTACTAATCCTTCCTTTATGCCTAAAGTGGTTTCTAGTGTGGCTTTAAACCAAACTATTCATTTGCCTACTTTTTATGCAAATCCCCAAAATAAAGGGGAAAAGATTTTGCACACTTTAGATGTACACAGGCAGTTGCGATATTATTTGGACAGAACTAAAGGGTTCAGACAATCTCAGCAGTTATTAGTTTCTTTTGCTTTGTGCTCTCAGGGCAAGCCCGTGTCAAAACAAACTATTTCTAAGTGGATTGGATTTTGCATTGCTTTCTGTTATTCCCATCATGGCAAGGAGATTCCAGCTGGGATTAGGCCTCATTCCACTAGGGCTACTGCCACTTCAACAGCTTTTGAGGGGTGGCAACTAAGGATATTTTGGAGGCAGCCACTTGGAGTTCAGTGCATACCTTCTCTAGGCATTACCACCTTCCATTGTACTCTAAATCCAGGGCTGGGTTTGCCTCTGCTGTGTTGCAGGGCATTCTGGCAGCTCCTGCTTCATTATAATTTAGCCATCCTCCCTTACCTCTGCTTTGGGATTCTACCCAAGTGTTAGGACTGCAGCAATGTGAGATGAAGAACATAGTACAGTTTTGTACCTACCATAAATGTAGATGTTCGAAGATCCACATTGCTGCAGTCCAATTTTCCCTCCCTCCTTCCCCTCTGTAGTTTGAGGTGGTTGTGTGGGTTGGGATATACATCTGAGGTATATTGTGTTTATGGTATATATTGTATATATTGTACATATTCTTGGTGTTAGGCTGGTTGATTGTTTAGCTGTTGCCTATGGGTTTGGACCTTTTTCTTTAGGGTCTTCTGACATCTGGGGCAAGAAAAGACTGAGGATATGACGTCGGTCATGCGCATTTGTACCCTGACGTTCTGATGTCAGTCAAATGCGCCCTGACCGATGTCAGCCTTATACTCTGATATTCGGGCCGACCGAGGGACAGCGGACTACCCAAGTGTTAGGACTGCAGCAATGTGGATCTTCGAACATCTACATTTATGGTAGGTACAAAACTGTACTTTATAGCTAATTGCAGGTTACAGAGTATCCGCATTTTCACATATTTAGATAAATTGCTTATCTTTACAGAGTCTTTTTCAAGGTGTCAGGAATCACTCTCTTGGTTGAGAGATCTCTTACACAAGGTGGGATTCCGAGTGAACATTCAAAAGTCTTTTCTTGACTCCTTCACTCAGGATTGTGTTCCTTGGAATGTCAACTAGACACCTCCATTCAAAACACTTTTCTTCAACAGAAAGACATAGATCTTTATCTATAGCTTTTTCTAAGGTTTTCCACTCTGACTTGGGTCAGTGCTAGGGGAATACCTCAGGAGCTTCTCTCTCATGGCTTCTGTGATTCTCTTGATGCTTGTCGTGTTTCACTGTTGCAGTCCTAACAAATGGGTTATCTGGCTCCCGGTAGCCCTCTGTCGGCCAGAATACCAAAGGTAAGGAAAAATGACGTCTGTTGCCATCGGTTGTAAAGGATGTCAGGGTGTCCGATACAAAAGGATGCAGCTGACGTCACTTTCTCAGTCTTCCTTGCCACGGGGCCCGAAGCAGGCGCTTTTCATGCACGTGTGCCGGTCGGCAGTTTACCTTTGTTGGTTTCCAACTCCAAGAGTTGAAGTCTATTACAGCAAAGTACCCTGTTGGGGATCCTCTTTTCTTGCATTAACGAATGTCAGAAAAAGTTAATAATTGCCTTACCTGTGGAAAGCAGATTTCCCCATAGAGATTTTCATTCCTGTTGCATTATTTGTTTAGGCCTTGACCACGACGTTCTGAAGTGTGATCTCTATGCCTCCTTTAATCCGCGTACTATCCGTCGTCGGGCTAAGATTTTGGCTAGACATTTTGGAGATTGGCCTAAGTTCATTGGTATGGCATCCGCCGGTCTTCAGGCTTCGGATGTTGCGAAGAAACGTAAGGATAAGGACCGCGACAGGTCTCAGAAAGCCAAGTCCTCGGATGAGGTTAACGCCTTTGCAGTCCACAGATGTACAACCGCAGGCCTTGATTGAGTCCGAGTCCCTTAGGCCTTCGGCCTCTGTTTTGGCTTCCGACCTGTTGCCGGTCGCCTCTTCTGCCGGAGCCACTAAGCTGTCCGAGTCCTCCGTTTTGCGCTCTGACAGCAAACTTCTTCCTTCAACCTCTGCTGCAACTTTGGCGGTTGCCAGGCCTCCCGAGTCCTTCAAGCATGCAGGTAAAAGTTCCATTCGTAAGCCTGTGAAAAGGCAGGCTCCAGCTTCTTCTCATTCCCCTCAATCCCAAATGGTTAAAATGGCTAATGATTTGTTGACTCTTATTAGGGGTTCTCAGCCTCCTCCTCCTAAAAGGAGTAGGGATCTTTCTCCTGAGGTTTTGTCCTGCTCGGGTTCTGATTCTTCCAGCATTTCTGCTGATGAAGAGGAATTTTCTCAGGCTTGTTCTCCTTTTGAGGATTCAGATGCAGAGGAATCCATCCCTTCGACCTCTCCTCCAGAGGATTTCTGTTTTGGTGGTACTTTAAATACCCTCAGAGAACATTTTAAATGGGGAAAGTCAGGATTATCCCCAATCCAATAAATGGATTAGGGAGTTTCTGGATTTACCTCAGCATAAGCCTCTTGCTATTCCCCCTGTGTTGGAAGTTGTTGATGATGTTTTTCTGGAAAATTCCTTGTCTCCAAATTCAGTTCCTCCTGCTCCCAGGAAACCTGACCGGTACTACAGAGTCCCTGATTCTTCTCATCTGTTTCTTTTCAGGAATCCGTTGGTGGATCCAGAGGTTATTTCTTGGGGCCCTAAAGGAGTTAAGGCCACTGTTACCAGGAATCCTGTTTCCTCTGACAGGGAGTGTAGGAACTTAGGTGGGGCAAGAAGGTTTATACCTTTGCCACCCTAGCTATTAGGGCTACCATGTGTCTATTTCATATGCTGAAGTACCAGCAAGCACACCTTGGAGGCTGTTAAGTCTAGGAGAGCAAATGTACCTCTTTTGGCTGAGAGTAAAGACATGTAGGATTTACTGAATTCTGCTAGTCTGATCAATAAGCATTCTTTGCATTGTGGTTTTGACATCCTTAAGGCCTCCAGCAGGGCTACGGCTACTGGATCTGTTATTAGAAGGCACGCTTGGCTCAGAGAACAGCCTCTTCCAGAACCTGTCAAGGCTAAGTTTTTGGATGTACCTTTGCATAAAGACAGTCTTTTTGGCAGCAAAGCAGAGGAGTACTAAAGAAGATGGAGGATAAGGCCAAGTCCATGCAAACTGTTAAGGGTTTCCTGCAAGTTCAACCCCCTCGCTTTAGCAGGAATTACTATTCCAAGAGTTGGACCTTTCCTGATACCAGCAGACAGAACCGTTCCAGGACTAGAGGTTAAAAATCTTCTAGGAGCAGGGGGCTACCCCTCAAAGGTCTCAGTGTTGGCAGGCTTCCACTTCTAAAGGGGGAAGCTCCAAGCCTGCATCTCAATCAAAACACTCTCAATGACTTTTTTACAACTTCTGCCTGTTCTTGCTTGACGGGAGAGTCCTTTAGGGGGAAGGTTGGCCCTTTTTGCTGATGTCTGGGCCACTATCACAGATGACAAATGGGTGCTCAGAATGGTGTCCCTAGGGTACAAGTTTTCTTTCTGCACCTTTCCAGCTCCCATGGGATTCCCGGACATTCCTCCAAACCAAAGGGCAGAAGTAGAAAAACAAATTTTGTCTCTGTCTCATCTGGGAGCAATAGAATCAGGCCAGGGCTTTTATTCCAGGATTTTCCTAGTTCCAAAAAAAGAAGGCACCTGGCGTACTATCCCGGATCTTTCCATTCTGAACTCTTTTCTAGTAATTCCAAAGTTCAAAATGCTCACTCTGCATCAGTTGCTACCACTGCTAGAAAAGGATTCCTGGCTGGTAACCTTGGATCTCAAAGAGGCTTATCTGCACATTCCTATCAGGGAAGGTTTCAGGCAGTACCTTCGTTTCAGAGTGGGCGAGCAACATTACCAATTCTCTGTGCTGCCCTTTGGCTTATCTACTGCTCCCAGAGTCTTCACATAGTGCCTGGCCCCAGTCATTGCTTTTTGCAGGCAAAAGAAAATTCAGATTTACCCATACTTGGATGACTGTCTGATTCAAGCAAGTTCTCAGGAACAGCTATTAAAGGATCTGGAATTTGTAAAGACTCCTCTCTTCCCTGGGTTACACTCTCAATGTGGAAAAATCGAAAATGGTACCATCCAAGGAGATAACATTCCTGGGAGCGAGTCTGAACACAGCCGCCCAGATGATATATCTCACACAGGAGAAGCAGACAACTCTTTCAGTTTACTTCAAGGACTTGGCAAGCCTGTCCCAGCTCCCTGCAAGGAAATACCTGCAAGCTCTGGGATTCATGGCATCTTGTATACTCATGATTCCATATGCAAGACTGCATATGAGGAAATTGCAATGGTACCTCAAGAACATTTGGTGTCAACACCCAGAGGACCTGGATATGATGATCCCTCTGCTTCCATCTCTGCAGGTGGAGTTTCTGTGGTGGGCAACAGCCTGTCTACATAACAAAGGCATGCCTTTTTGGACACCTCTTGCCACTCAAGTTCTGACTACAGACGCATTGGACTACGCCTAGGGAGCACACCTGGATGGCAAATGCATACAGGGACATTGGAATGCCCAGCAGATGCACCTGCACATAAATCTAAAAGAGTTGATTGCAGTTCAGCAGGCCTTACTAGCTTTCAAGCATCTTTCAGGGACCCTGCTTGTCAGGATAGACAACACCACGGTCATGTGGTACATCAACAAGCAGGGGGGGACTCGCTCTTGACCCCTGTGCAGGCAAAGCATGAATCTTTGGTCCATGGCAGCATCCCTGGACCTGCATCTCCTAGCTCAGTTTCTTTCAAGAAGGCTCAGTGTTTTGGCAGACCAGTTGGGCAGGCAAACCCTGGATCCTCACAAGTGGCAACTGAACAAAGCAGTCTTTTACAGCATCAGTCAACATTGGGGCACTCCTCAAGTGAATCTTTTCTCCTCCCCAGACAACCATCTGCTACCTCTCTTTTGCACCAGACAGCAGCACAGCAGAGCCTGGAAAGTGGATGCTCTGTCCTTCCCTTGGACGTTGCTATCAATGTACACCTTCCCTCCTCTTCCTCTTCTTCCCAGAGTATTAGTGAAGATCAGGGACGAACTTCCAAGGACTGTTCTCATAGCTCTGGACTGGCCCAGACAGCATTGATATCCACTGCTTCGCAGTCTTCCATCTTCCTCCTTGGCATCTTCCTCTGAAGCCAGATCTTTTGGTTCAGGAAAGGGGAAACATTCTACATCCTCATCTTCAGTCTCTCCATTTGGCAGCATGGCTCATTGTATGACTCCTTCCCTTTCTTCCTCCCTTTCCCAACAGGTGGTTGATGTGTTGAGGGAGGCCTAGCACTAGGAAATCCTATGCTGGCAAATAGGAAAGGTTCTCTCAATGGATGCAGGCTAGAGGGGAGTCTGCTTCTCAACCTACCCTTCCTCTGATCCTGAAATACCTGGCTGATTTGCTTCAGGGTTGTCTTTCTTTTTCCTCTATCAAAATCTATGCTTCAGCCGTCTCTGCTCATTGTTCTCTTGAACAGCCCATTTTCTCTCATCCCCTGATGAAAATGTTTCTCAGAGGTGCTTGCAATTTAAAACCTCCCAGAAGAGCACCTACTCCAGCCTGGGATCTTAATTTTGTTCTGGAGAAACTCACTCTTCCTCCTTTTGAGCCAGCTGCCTCTACACATTTAAAGTTTCTCTCTTGGAAGACTGCCTTCCTCTTGGCTATAACTTCAGCAAGGAGGGTTTCGGAGCTGCAAGCTTTGATCGCCGTGGAGCCTTTTCTTATTTTCCGTGCAGATAGAGTCTCTCTGAGGACTAATCCCTCCTTTATGCCTAAGGTGGTTTACAGCCTATCAGTCCATACACCTTCCTACCTTCTTTCCTAATCCTCGCAATAGAGGTGAAAGGATCCTACATTCTCTTGATGTGCACAGACAGCTCAGGTTTTACCTGGACAGGACTAACTACCTTCGGAAATCAGCACAGTTATTGGTCAGTTTTGCCCCTGGAGCCCAGGGCAAGGTTATTTCTAACCAAACCATTTCTAAATGGATTGCACATTGCCTTACCTTTTGTTATTCCTTTCATGGCAAAGCTCCGCTTCAAGGGGTTTCTGCAGCCTTTCTAAGGGGTATCCCTACTAAAGACATTTTGGAAGCTGCCACATGGTCTTCTGTTAACACTTTCACAAAGCATTATAATTTGCCTCTGTTTTCCAGAGCCAGGGCAGGGTTTGCTACTGCAGTGTTGCAGGGCATTATCTCCAACCCTTGATGCTGTTGGTTCCTCCCCCCTTTTTTCTCTGGGCTTTGGTAATCAACCCATTTGTTAGGACTGCAACAGTGAAACACGATGAACATAGTACAGTTGTGTACACTTACCATAAATGTAGATGTTTGAGTGTATTCACTGTTGCAGTCCTGGTTTCCCTCCCTCCTTCCCCCTTTTTGTGGTCCTCTCCTATTCTCTTTTCCTGAGATACAGGCTTAATTTGCTGTTTGTCAAATTGGTTTTTGGTTTAAGCCTTATTTTCTGGGGGCTCCTGACTGTTATGGCAAGAAAGACTGAGGAAGTGACGTCGGCTGCCTCCTTTTGTATTGGACGCCCTAACGTCCTTTACAACCGATATCATTTTTACTTACCTTTGGTATTCTGGCCGACTGAGGGCTACCGTGAGCCGAATAACCCATTTGTTAGGACTGCAACAGTGAATACACTCGAATATCTACATTTATGGTAAGTGTACACGACTGTACTATATCCCTGGCAAGACTCCACATAAGAAAGATACAGTGGAATCTGAAATCTCATTGGTCCCAGCATCAGCACTGTTTATCTTTTAAATTTCAGTGCTGGGGTTTGTCAGAAGAGAAATCTTTTGGTGGTCATTTCAAGCCTAGCTGTTTCATCCCAATGTAATACCATAGAAATGTTAGTTAATCCCCATTAATATTCCAAAACGTGCACGCTGATTTGTCAGCGTGCACGTTGTAAATCACAGTTATAGTAATGGAAAAAGGTCCAGTCGCCCAGAATGCAAGATCTCCGTTGCTTTTTACAACCTGTCTCACTATGTTAAATGAGTTTAACATAGCGAGACAGCTTTAAAAAAAAGCAACGGAGCATCTCCGTTGCTTTTTTTTTTTAAAGCTGTCTCGCTATGTTAAACCCATTTAACATAGCGAGACACTTTAAAAAGCAACTGAGATCTTGCTTTCTCCGTTGCTTTTTTCAAAACTGTCTCGCTATGTTAAATGGGTTTAACATAGCGAGACAGTTTGTAAAAAGAAATGGAGATCTTGCTTTCTCCATTGCTTTTGCCCACAGCTCTGATGTACTGCACAAGTATACACATGCGCAGTACATCAGAACTGCTGCAGAATACCAGGCAGCAAGGAGGCATTACACAATGCCATTATTTAAGAAAAGTAATTATTTTTTTTCTTAAATAATGTCATTGTATAATAGCAATAACCCACTTCTGGGTGTGGGTAATGCTGGATTTACCCACGGTTGTCTTTGTTTGGCCACATGGGCTTCGCCCTCATGACCAAACCACACCAACCGTGGGTAAATCCAGCATTACCCACACCCAGGTGTGGGTTATTGCTATAGGATTGCATTTTAGTAATGGCTGTCCTTGTCCAGGAGGGTGGTGGGCGCTATCCCCAGTAAGATTTTATGGTGCCCTTAAGCTTTGGAAGTTGTCCAGCTGTTATATCTTTGGCAGGATATAACCAGTATAGCTAAGGCTACTGCAACAATGATTATTTAAATACTGTTATGGGAAGTTTTACTTACAAAACTGTACTTCACTCATCTTTTTATTGAATGTTTGTTAGAATCAGAAACAATATACAGTAAATAAGCAAAATGTGTGCTCTTGTGCCAAGAAACTGCAATAAAATATTTTTTTACAAATAAGTTATTTTTCCTCTCAATAACTGTTTAGGTGTCTTGTAAACCTACTTATATTGTATAACTTGAAATAGTGTTGTATACCTGGCCCCCCGCACACACACTGGACACACAAATGACCTCATTATGTCATTAAAACGTATGAAGAGCAGAAGTGGAAAGTACAATTTTCTGTATGGGATTTGAAGTTATCAGAAGGGGTTCTAGTAGCATTAATAGTTATTGTGCTTGTAGCAGATTGTAGCTCTGTAGGTGCCGTTTTAGTGAATGTCTTTATAAAAGGAAGTGGAAGACAAAATTGTTACAGGCCAGCATTTTAAAAGCAATTAATAGAAGTGTCTTTTTCCGAGTATTTATTTACAGTCACATTCACTTACTGCTTAGGGGTTCCCTGGCCTAACTTGCTGTTTGGTATATTCCATCTTTTTAGTTACTTCAACTCCAAAAGGTCATTGGTGCTTCTGTTTCCTCACAGATCCTAAAACAGCTGGCAAGTGAGATAGGGAGCCTATAAGCAACCCATAGGTGTGTGTGTGCCACATGTATTTGTGTGCATCCTGCCATAGAGTTGTGTCCTGTATGAGATTAAGGTCTCTCCTTTAAACCCATTGAATACTAGACTCTCTTCCCTCCACGACCCTGAAAATTAATGAATGGGTAAGAAGACATGCACTGATAACTGACCATATTACTGTTAGTCCTGGAAAAAATGTCTTTATAGCAAACCTGTATTTAGTAACATAATAATAGCATGCTTCATACTGTCATTAATTACATTATTTAATGTGATTGAGGGTCCCTTGTTACAAAGTAAAAATCGTGTTACCTAGTGAAGTATAGTGTTTGCGTACTCTGTTTCTTCATTGTTGTTCCTTACCGTTTGAGATACTTGATACTTTACTGTTTAGTAAATCTTTCAGTGTTGTAACAATGTTTTTTTGAGATGGGGATGTGTTGATTGGGATTTGTGTGTTGGTGTTGTGTGAAACTTTATCTTGAGAAAATGTTTTGGGCATGAAGGCTATATGAACTTAGGTTTAGCAGATCCAGTGTCAGCCTAGCATTCCTGTTTCTGTGTGTTTTGAGAATAAGCCTTTAGTGGTTTTAGGTTTTTTTTTAGTATTTAGAAACAGAGCAACATTAAGCATTAGGGTATTGGGGGGGGGGGGGGTTTGCAGGTGAGTCACATGGCCAGTCATGTGACCACTGCACAAGTGCATCTTGTGACGTTATGTGATCAGTCCTCAATCCTATCGAAATGCAGTGTTGATATTGTGTACCAGTTAATCAGCAGATTTGCATTGTTTGCCAAGCACGTCGATGCATGGACATATGCAGCTCAGATTGTAGCACTGGCTAAAACCATTATTACAGCTGCTCATAGGACAGCTGTACACTGCACCTTTCTGGGATATGATTATGACATTTGAAAGATGGATCTGGATATTGCAGGGCTGCCACATTTGTTTTGGGTTGGATATAGGAAAAAGTAATGGTTGAATGCTGTACACAACACTACTTTCAGGAACCATCCCTTTCAGAACATGTTTTTGATTTTTTTTAAGTTAGTGGTGCTCATCACCTTTCAGTAATGTTTATGCTGAGCATTTTCTGTTTTACCTTTTGATAGCTTCCCATGTATAACATTGTAAGTTTCTCATCCATTTGTATTTACTGTTGGTTACCCTGCTTCTTCAAATCACAGTTTAGGCAACATATTATTTCAGTTATTGAATTGTCACATACTGGAACTAAGAGTCCACAAAGTTTTGCTTCTTAGCACCTTACCTGTTTAAACGTTTCCATTTCTACACAGGTTTTATTCTTTTTTTTCTAGATTATAGTGTCATTCTGGATTTTTCACCTTATTTTGCTCTTCTGACTTCCACTCAGTGACAAAGCAAGTCAATTCTCTACCCTCTTTTCTTATGGAAACCTCATTCTGACACACTGTATTCACATCCCCACACCACATGTGTACATTTTCTTAGCATTTTTGTCAGAAAAATCTATTGGTCTTAATTCATGTCATACCTTTTTAAAAGGAACCCATTAACTAGTAACTCCACAGTATGGCAAATGTAAAATGCGCTATATTTGATGCAGCATAAATAGTAATTATTTCTTAGAAAATTCTAGCATGTGCGTTTTCCACTGCATCTCTCCTCCAAGCGATGGTGCAATGTGCATCCTGCTCTGGTCCGCCCTACCATCATGACCGATTTCTTTACTTTGCACCTATTGAATATGAGGCTCGTGTTCCCCCATGACCCTGAAAATGAATGAATGGTTAAGAAGACATACACTAGTGGCTGACATCATTATTTGGCACTGTTAGTCCTGGAAATAAAGACTTTATAGGAAAACTGTTTTGTAAGAAGAGACACACTTGCCCTGACCCCGCCCTCCTGGCCGTGGGGATTGGCTACCTGCATTACAGGCTTACAATGCCTTCCCCTAGTGAGTGCACACCTATCCTCCCCTTCAGCTTCATCAAATGCCTCAGCCACTAATAGAACTAGGATCGCGTGGCTGTAATTAAAGATTTATAGCTCTGTGCCACTGGAGATGGCTGCAACAACCGTATTTAAAAGAAGCATAGGCTAAAACTGGATATACATATCGAAAAGAAAAAGACGGCATTTTGTCAGACTATAGGATAGTTTGTATATGTATTTTTTTGTGTACGTTAAACTGCATCGGGAAGAAGTCTATAGGAAGAAAACAACTGAAAGCAATTTCCTTTCCCTTTTGAAGTGTACTAATAATTGAGAAGCCAACAGCGCAGTGTGTATACTTCTGAGTATAGCTGAGTTCACTTATGATTGCATTGTACTTGAGAATTGCACAAAATCCTGGTGATTTTTTTTTTGAATTATTGAAATTCATAACCCCCCCCCCCAACAATGATGGAAGTACTTCGTAATCAGTGATGTAAATTCAGAACTGATACTGCCTTTCCAGGAAGCTAATAAGCTAGAGACACTTGTATATAAAAGTTAAAGAAAAACAGGCCTGCATTTTTTGCGGGTCATTTTTTTTCCATTAGATAACAAAAGTAAGTAATGTGCGAGGGAAATTTTAAACAGGAAAGCTGTTTGATGATATTTTAGTAATACTGTTGTGAAATCTTTTGATTTAACTTTAGCTGATGCTACAGGATGGCAGACTGTTTGTTTGCAGGTGGGACTTGGACTGTGCTTCAAACTTTGTTTAGGATACAGACAGTGAAGACACAACACCCTTTAATTTTTTCACCAAAGGACTTCTCATTTGGAAAAAACCTGACCCTGTTAGTTATGAAGGAACATTTTCAGTGACAGTCGTGTGATGTTTGTTCTTTCCAGAACAGGTAGCTGGACCTTCTGAGGATATGGCCTCCCTGACTTGTAGCTTTACTTCCAGTTCAGGAAGCCCTCATGGGTTATCTTTAACCCTGTCTGCCTAGAGCTGACATCACGTAAGTTACAAGAATCTCACTATAGACCCATATGCTGTGTTCCTAGGGAAGCCAGAATTGCCCCTTAACCCCCTTCCCCTTACTCAGCTTCATCACTATTGATAATGTTTTGTGGATCATATCTCCAGTGTTTCTCAACTAGCTCTGTGCGGTAGTGTTTGCATAATCCCGAATACAACAGTCTTGCCACAGTAGTGTGCCTTTCTGTATACAGACCCTCAGCCATGAGAGTATCACACCCAACAACAAGATGCGTAACTGTTTCCCATTCTGTTTTACAGCATCTACATTTGTCTGTTTCTCTCACTTTTCACTGGACTTAGTGGGTTGCATACATGCTGGTTTATAGTCTTAGGCTGCCAGTGTTAGACTTCTATATTTTGGTTCCAATTAATCTGTTCTTAACCATTCCTACATCAAATCTTGGTCAGCATGATCCAGAAGTTTTCTGTACTTGCCACTATATTAGTGAACTTCCCAATTTTCTTTCCTTCTGGTATTTTTCTTTATATTCTTTTTTTTTTGTTGTTGCACTTTCAGTTGCTGTGTGAGTTTTGTCTTCTTCAGGTTTTATTTCCATTCTCACTTTTTTCTGAAATGCTTCTGCTAAATGAAGCAATTATGTCATCTTAGACAAATTCTGCCCACTCTTTAAAACTTTCACTGTGTTTGGATCTGATGAGGTGTGCAGATGTGTGCCATCCCTCAACTGCAGATGTAAACATGTAGGCAATTTGGAATCATGTCAACCCACCAAAGCTACTTTTGGCGATGGTAAAAAGTTTGAAAACGTCTTGCCAAAACTACCTTCGACAGGCATAAGATGTCTGGCCCTACTTCGGGAACAAGAGGATCCACATTTTACCCTCCGACATTACCGGGGGGGGGGGGCATACTCTAGATTTCAAAGTACAGGGTGCATGGAGCTCTAGGGTAGATAGTAACGCATAAACATTAAAGGAAGGATGGAAATCATCAGAGCAGTTTCAAGAAACTTTGGTTGCCTGTAACTTTGAATATAATTACAAACAACACGGCAGTGATGAGGTGCATAAATGGGAGGGGGACATGCTCATATTACCTATATCAGGCCTGGGAAGCAGCATTGCAGTAAAAAATGTTTCTAAAGGACATATACATGCCTTCACAGAACACCAGGGCAGACCATCTAATCGGGACTTCTTTGGACCACACAAATGGAGATATCCTGCATCTTGGGCCTGCCAAGAAAAATCTGGCATCTACCTGGATTTTAATTTTGTACTGGAAAAGTTAACTTTACCTCCCTTAAAAAAGTAACTGTTTCTACTCCCTTAGAATTCCTATCCTGGTTAAATTAAAAAAAAAAAAAAAAAAAAAAAAAAAACGCTGTTTTAAGAAAAGCCACCCACATTGTTTAATGAATAAAAACATTTAGCATTTTCATTCACAGCTGTTTATGGAACTTCATCAGAATGTTGAAAAACACAAAACCCTCCTTTACATAATAGTTTGGTAACCTAGCAACCCATTAACCAATTAAAATCACTTTCCAGCTTTGGCTTTCCCCTTCAAAGTGGTATATAAAATATAAAAACATATAGACAACATCTTAAAATATACTTCAGTACAAGTAATAAGTGATCCAAAGTTGTCTGCTCAATCTGAATTCATCCTGCTGGACTTTGGATCTGACACTGACCATTTCAAAAGCCTTTAGCCCCTTTATGGCTCCGCCTTCCTTACCCATAACTTCTCACTCTTCCATCCACTCCCCAGATCTGTTTCGTCACCATTCATGTGTGCATCTCAGTGTTTTGCTCAACTTGGCTGATTCGATTTTGTCCAGGAAGTTAGAGTAGGACTGATGAGATCCTCCTTCACTTACCTCATAGAATAGTGGTTGGTTTAGGTTCTTTTGAAGTAGTTCATTAAGACTAGGTAGCTTAGATATTTTCTCTCTTTTCCCTTTCCGCCCTTTTTCCTGTTAGGTGTTTTACTGGTTTATTGCTGTGCCTCTTGTTTGTGTGTGCCTGTGTACATTGTGTTAAAATGGATAACATGTTTAAAAAGTGCATCTCCTGTGGGCACAAATTGCTCCTGTCAGAATGCACACCTTAAATGGATCTACTGTCTGGATCCAGAGCATTTGGACTTTTGTTGCTCCACTGTTAGAGGTTTGGCTTGCACACTGTTAATGAGCGCAAGGCCAAACTCATGTTGAAAGACTTTTGCCCTCGAGCTCTTTGGGCTCTATTTCTACTTCTAGGGCTTATCACCCAGATCTCAACACAGGGTCTGAGAAGCCTCAGCAACGAGACTCTAGGCATTCCTAAGAGGGAGAGCAAGAGGTCTTCTTTGACTCCACCTCTAGGCCAGCTCCCTTGGGTTCTCTGGGTCCAAGGGTCCCTTGACTTTCAGCCTCCCCAGCACCATTGCCACTGATTTTGGGTCCATCTTGGAGCCTATCACCTTCGGCACCAAAAACATCTAAAATGACTTCTCCGGCTTCGAGCATTCTGAGACCCTTCCTGGTTAAAGGAGCTCCTTTGGGCAAGGTAGTGTCTCCCTTTTCCCCTTATACTCCTCCTTTTTGATCACCATAGTCCTCTCCTTCTCGGATATGGCATGTGGAGTCCTCTTCCCAGGCGTTGAGGCTGGAATGTCTGTCTGGGTCTGGAGTGTTTGTACTCCAGTTGCTCCATCTTTGAGAGCTTTGGCTTCAGGATCGTCATTCCCTCAAAGCTTCATTTTTAGACAGCCCGGCTCCAATCTCAGCATCAGCTGCCCCTGTGGGTTTGGGATAATCTTTGGTAGCCTTGGGATGATGTTCATTGTGTTACACTGCTGCAGTCATTACACTTGGGTTATCATGCCGTCAGGCTGTTCCCCAGTCGGCCTGAGTTCCAAAGTCTTGGTCTGGCGTCTGTTGCTGTCGCCTCCTCCCTGACGTCAGTGCGACAGGGGTATATAAGATGCGGCTGACACCATTTTCTTCAGTCTTTCTTGCCGCGCGGTGCCCGAAGCAAAAGCAGTTCGCAAGTGCCGGTCGGCCGTCTCCTGAGATTTTCATTCCGAATCAAGAACCAAAGTCTTCTACAAAGCTAAGTACCCCATTAGGGAAACCTTTTCTTGCTTCAGACCGATGTCAGTAAAAGTTAATAACTGTATTTCTTGTGGGAAGCAAATACCTCATAAGGATTTCCATTCCTATTGTATCCCATGCCTAGGCCCAGACCACGAAGTCACTGGTTGTCGGTTTTGTGCTAGGTTTAACAAGCGCACTATTAAACGTCAGTTTGATTTTGCCCGACATTATTTTGGTAGAAAATTCAATTATACCATGCCGTTAGAACTTCCGACGACCGGACTACACAAAAAGCGCAAAGACAAGGATAGGCATCCGAGGCCCAGAACTGATGACAAAGCTTCTTCTAGGCCAGTCGCCGGTTCTCCGGTTTTCAGCGAGGCGCCTTCGCAGCCCCTGACGACCGCTTCTGTATAACCACAGGCCGCCTCTGACTCCCATGTAGAGATGGCTGGGCCTTCAGACACACAAGTTATTCAGCCTACCGAGACTAACCTTTCAGAGGGATCCGGAGTAGCTGAGCAACCCACAGCTTCAGAGGGTGTCTTCAGACCTACTCAGTTAAGCATTAAACCCTCAGCTAAGTCTAAGCCTCCTTTAAAATCAAAGAAACAAATACAGCATTCTCCAGGACAGGCCTCCATGCCTAAGAAACAAATGCTCAAAATGGCCGAAGACCTAATCACTCTGATCAGGGGGTCCCATCCCCCTCCTGATAAAAGGCCTAGACAGGATGCAGACTATGACTCATCTGACCAGGTGTCCATCTCTTCTGATTCATCCTCAGACCTAGGATACTCTTTACCCTCTTAAGAGGATTCCGATGCTGAGGAATCAATTCCATCAGCCTCACTGCCTGAGGACTACTCCTTTGGGGAAACCCTACATACCATGAGGGAGCATTTCCACTGGGAAGGCCAGGATTACTCAGAATCCAAGAAAAGGCTCAGAGACTTCCTTTTATTACCTCAACACAGACCCCTTGCTATTCCGCCAGTGTTAGATGTTGTGGATGATGTATATAATGAATCCAGCTTAAACCCTGATTCCTTACCTCCAGCCCCTGTTAAACCTAACAGATACTACAGAGTCCCTGACTCACATAAATTTCTGTATAAAAGCCCTGTAGCTGACCCTGAAACTATTTCTCAGGGACCCAAAGGAGTTAAGGCCTCATCAGCCAAGAATCCAGTTCCCTCTGACAGAGATTCCAGAGCATTAGACAGATGGGGAAAGAAAGCATATATGTCTGCAACTTTAGCAATGAGAGCCTTAAATTGCCAGTTTCACATGCTAAAATATCAGCAATTTTTACTGTCTCAGTTAAAACAAAAATGCTTCCAGAATCAGATCCTCCTAATTTTAAAGAAATGCAGGATTTATTGCATGCAGCTGAACAAGTGGGAAAGCATACTTTGCAGTGTGGTTTTGATTCTCTAGAGGCCTCCTGCAGAGCAGCAGTTACAGGCTCTGTCATTAGAAGACATGCTTGGTTAAAAGAACATACGTTACCAGATCATGTTAAAGCAAAATTATTGGATGCACCTTTGCAGCAGGATGTGTTATTTGGAGTTAAGGCAGAAGAGGTATTAAAGAAAATGGAAGATAAGGCAAAATCTATGCAAACTGTGAAGGATTTCTTACAGGTTCAGCCTCCTAGATTTAGCAGAAACTGGCCAACTAAGAATTGGTCCTTTCCAGTTACAGACAGACCTCAAAGGGGAAGATACAGACGTCCAAGAGTTAGAGGTCAAACACAAGGACCTTACAGGCCTCGACAATGGGTTGCATTAGGCCAGAAAGAAGGGGAAGACAGGCCCCAACCATATAAAAAACAGCTACAGTAACTTCCCACTACAGCTGCCAAACAAATCCCTCTTCGCAGCCCCCTTGGGAGGAAAACTGGCACTCTTCTACCACAATTGGCAAATGATCACCAAAGACAAATGGGTTTTCAACATTGTATTTCAAGGTTACAGGTTCCACTTTCACACTCTGCCAAGGTTAAAAGGGATGCCAAATCTGCCACCAAATCAATGAGTAGAGGCTCAAAAACAAATTACAGCACTCATGGATATGAGAGCTATTCAAAAAGTACCATCACAGGAGCAAGAACAAGGATTTTACTCAAGACTCTTTCTAGTACCCAGAAAGGACAAAGCCTGGAGGCCCATTCTGGATCTTTCATCTCTAAACACTTAACTGGATGTTCCAAAATTCAAAATGTTGACACTACAGCAGCTTCTTCCCATGCTGGGCAAGAAAGCTTGGCTCGTGACTTTGGACCTCAAGGAGGCATACCTGCATGTCCGTCAGACAAAACTGCAGAAGATACCTCGGATTCATAGCTGGTTCAAGGCACTACCAATTCTCTGCACTGCCCTTTGGCTTATCTACTGCGCCCAGGGTCTTCACAAAGTGCCTGGCACCAGTAATTGCATTTTGCAGACAGAAAGGAATTCAAATTTATCCGTACCTGGACGACTGCCTGATTCAAGCAGAGAGCAAGGACATTCTTCTAAAGCATCTGGTGTTTGTAAAAAAGTTATTAGGTTGCCTGGGGTACACAGTAAACGAAAAGAAATCGAAACTAGTGCCCTCACAAGAGATTATATTCCTGGGTTCCAGCTTGAACACAACGGCCCAGATGGCTTATCTCACGCCAGACAAGCAAGGACAACTGACTCAATACTTTCAATTGATGGCAACAAAGACCCAACTCCCTGCAAGAAAAATTCTGCAGGCCTTGGGTTACATGGCATCCTGCATACTACTAATTCTGTATGCCAGAATGCATATGAGGAAACTACAACGGTACCTAAAGAATGTATGGTCTCAACACTGTCAAAGTTTGGAAACAGTTATACCACTAATCCCTTGCCTTCAACAGGAGTTTCAATGGTGGGCTCAAGCTTGTCACCTCAACAAGGGACAGCCTTTTACACAACCCACAGCCAGGCAAACACTGAGAACAGATGCATCGGATTACGTCTGGGGAGCACACATGGCAGGCAAATGTATTCAGGGCACATGGCCCGCGGAACAAAGGCAACTTCACATCAATCAAAAAGAGATGCTAGCTGTACAAAATGCCCTTATAGCTTTCAAGGACCTGCTGCATCCAGGACAACTACTTCTAAAGACAGACAACACCACAGTTGTGGTACATAAACAAGCAAGGGGGCACTCACTCCTACCCCCTATGCAGACAAGCCATGACCTTGTAGAACACAGCTATAAACCTTCAAGTTCATCTGCAAGTACAATTCCTGCCAGGAGAGAAAAACACACTGGCAGACGACTTAAGCAGAAACATCATGGATCCCCACGAATGGGAATTGAATCCACAAATATTCAGAATGATAACACAGAAATGGTGGAGCCCGGACATAGATCTGTTTGCATCCCCAATAAATTGCCAGCTACAAAAATTCTGCACAAGGACTTACCATCCACAAGCATGGAAAGTGGATGCCCTCTCATTCAGCTGGAAGAACCTACAAGTATACGCTTTCCCACCACTACCTCTCCTGCCAAAGGTACTCATAAAAGCCAGGCAAGAAGAGCCAAAGATGATCCTTATTACACCAGACTGGCCACGCCAGCACTGGCACCCAATCTTAAGGAGCTTAGCACAAGAACCACCCTGGATTTTGCCTCCGTTCCCACATCTGATGACTCAGCACAACAATCAAATACTACACAGCCAGCTAAAGACCTTAAACCTAGCTGCATGGCAGATTCCTTAGTCAAGCAAGCAATGCCTCTCTCCAAAGCTGTTATGGATGTCATTCTGGAGGCCAGAAGGCCTAGTACCAGGAAAGCATATTCGGACAAATGGAAGAGATTCTGTGCCTGGAACCAAGCTCACAGCCTTGACCCTCTTGTCCCAAACATTCCTCAGATACTACAGTACTTAACTGAGATGCTGGACAAAGGCCTCTCCTTCTCATCCGTCAAGATCCACGCCTCTGCCATCTCTGCTCATTACAACACGGATCCACCAATTTTCTCTAATCCTCTGTTAAAACAGTACCTCAGAGGGGCTAAAAACATAAGACTGCCCCGTAGAGCACCTACTCCAACTTGGGACCTCAACTTTGTTTTGGAAAAACTAACTTTACCTCCTTTTGAGCCAGCTAACACAGCAGAATTAAAATATATCTTTTGGAAAACTGCTCTTCTCCTGGCAATAACATCAGCACGAAGAGTTTCAGAATTACAGGCACTAATGGCAGTGGAACTTTTTCTCATTTTCCACCAGGACAGGGTGTCTTTAAAAACTATCCCTACGTTTATGCCAAAGGTGGTATCCAGTGTGGCTCTAAACCAAACTATTCACCTGCCAACTTTTTATCCTAAACCACAGAATAAAGGGGAGAGAATACTGCACTCTTTGGACATTCACAGGTAGTTACGCTTCTACTTGGACAAAACCAAAGCTTTCAGAAAATCTGAGCAATTATTGGTAGCATATGCTGCAGGAGCACAGGGAAAAGCCATTTCAAAATAGACTATTTCAAAATGGATAGGACATTGTATACGTTTCTGCTACACATACCATGGAAAACCTGTACCTAGCAGCATTAAATCTCACTCCACCAGGGCAACAGCCACTTCAACTGCCTTCCTCAGGGGAGTACCTACCAAGGATATTTTGGAAGCAGCAACTTGGAGTTCCGTACATACCTTCACCAAGCATTACCATTTGCCTCTATACTCTAAATCCAGAGTTGGCTTCGCCACTGCAGGGCCTTATAGCCACCCCTAATGCCTTATAGAACCAGCCACCCTACTGCAGCTTTGGGATTCTACCCAAGTGTAATGACTGCAGCAGTGTAACATGATGATCATAGTACAGTTTTGTACCTACCATAAATGTGGATGTTCGAGTGTATACACTGCTGCAGTCCAGGTTACCCTCCTTCCTTCCCCTATTACTGGCTGGTACGTACCTATGTCTTCTACCCTTACTACCTATGGGGAGTATTTGCTGGTAGCTGTAAGTTGTTTTTTTGCTTTTTTTATGTATGTTTTATTAGCAATTGGAATTGCCTACCTCTTTAGAGGCACCTGACATCTGGGGCAAGAAAAACTGAAGAAAATGGCATCTACTGCATCTTATATACCCCTGTCACACTGAAGTCAGGGAGGAGGCAAAAGCAACCGACGACGGACCAAGACTTTGGAACTCAGGCCAACTGGGAAACGCCTGACGCCAGGATAACCCAAGTGTAATGACTGCAGCAGTGTATACACGCGAACATCTACATTTATGGTAGGTACAAAACTGTACTTTATTCGTGTTTCACTGTTGCAGTCATCACATTTGGGTTATCTGCTTGCAGTAGCCCTCAGTCGGCCTAATTATTAAAGTCGTGGGTCCTACATCATTTGCGGTCTCATCTTCCATGATGTCAGGTAGTCAGGGGTATAAAGCATGCAGCCAACGCCATTACATCCGTTTTTCTTGCCGTGCGGTGCCCGAAGCAGAAGCAGTTCGTAAGTGCCGATCAGCCGACTCCTGAAATTTTCGTTTTAGAGTTTCAGATCCGAAGTCTTCAACTAAGCTAAGTATCCCGTTGGGGATCCTTTTTCTTGCTCTAAACCAATGTCAGTAAAAGTTAACAATTGTATTTCTTGTGGAAAGCAAATACCTCATAAAGATTTTCATTCGTACTGCATTCCTTGCTTAGGCCCAGACCACGACGTACCTCGCTGTTGGTTTTGTGCCTTATTCAAACCATGTACTATTCATCATTGGTTCATTTACGCATCTGAATTTGTAAATCCTCCTCTTCATCTGAACTCCAATCCATCACCCTAACAATATTTAACCTAGTTGAAAACTAGTTCCAACAACGTTGCCTCCTCCTAAATGCCAAAAAAGCAAAACTATTGCTATTTACTCCAACTATTAAATCCTCCACAATAGATTTCTCTATTACATCTAACAATGGTACAATCATAGCTCCTGACCCGACTGCCAGACTCTTAGGTGTAATAATTGACCACAACCTTAACTTTGACTCGCATATTAATGCTACTATTAAAACAGTAAACAGAAAACTTGGATCCTTGTATAGGATAAAACCTTTTCTCGCCCTTGAAGCCAGAACTACCATTGCCCAGACCCATCTGATCTCCACCCTCCTCTATGCCTCCCCCATTTATACTAATCTTTCCAAAAGCAACCTAAATAAATTGACTACTTCTTATAACAATATTGCCTGGTTTGCTACTGGGTCCCCATTTAGAACTCATCACTGTCTAAATCTCAAACTTCTAGGATGGCTAGAACTACATAACTAGCTAGAATTTCAGCAACTCACCATTACCCATAAGATTCTGTACCAGCCTAGTAATACTCCTATTCTCAGTAGCCTCATCTCCCCCTACATAAATCTTATTACCCTTCGCTCAGCAAATAAACTACTGGTTGCCATCCAGAAATCCCACAACAAGGCAGGTGATTCTCTTTTCTCAAATTCAGTGGGGAAGATTTGGAACAAGCTACCCATCAAACTTGCATCTCTGTCATCATTACCTCTCTTTAAAAAGCAACTAAAAATCCAACTAAAAACACAGTGGCTATGCCCATGTACTAACCCTGACTAACACCCCACCAGTACAACATTATTGTATACCTCTCCTCCAAAACCCACAATGTGGAAATAGTAAATTCTTCCCTTACAGCCTTCTTAGTATTCTACTCCCAGGGAACTATCACTGAGTATGTTCATTGCAACATTCATTCTGCTATGAGCACGTCTTCCACCTTGTATATAGACCAACTATTGCTTCACTATGACTAATTACTTCTATAAGTGTATATATTTAATAACTTTCTTGTTTTTCAGAGTTATATTTTTTATTATAACCTGTATACTTCATTGTAAACTGTACATTTCTACTTAACACACTTTATGGTGAATATCAAACCCTTTACCATGGAAATAGTACTGTATTGCTTTGTTAAACTCAGTAGTCACATTCTGTATAATTAAGTTCTTTGAAGAAAATCTTCGTGTATAATGTATTGAGATATTTTTGGACTTTTTTCTGTCCTGTTTTATTAGTTTAAGGTGGAGCTTATCTCCCCGGGCCTCTACTGGAAATGGACATGTATCCAGTTAGACTAGCCCGGTCAACAAATGTAAAATAAATAAAATAAATAAATAAATATTTTGGTACTCTGTTCAGTTATCCAGAAATGGCTTTGGTAAGCCACCTGACTACCGACATTCCGAAAAAACGCAAAGATAAAGACAGAGACAGACCGCATAGGTCCAAAGCTGCCGATGACGCTTCTCCTAAGCTAGTCGCCAGTTCGCCGGTACTCAATGAGGTGCTTTCGCAGCCCCTGATACCCGCTACTTCAGATTCGCAGGCCTCTACTGAGACCCATTCGGAGTCCAGTATACCGCAAGATGCTTCTTCGACTGTGGAACCTGCGAATGTCTCAACCTTGGATGGGTCCGGAGCTGCTGTGCAGGCACCGGCTTCTGAGGGTGTATTCAGTCCTACTGACTTGCATATTAAACCAACGCCATATTCTTCTTCAAGGCCTAAAACTCGATCCATGCCTAGAAAACCGACGCCCAGACCACATGGTCAGGCCCCTATGCCTAAAAAATAAATAAGAATGGCTGAAGACCTTTTTACTATCAGGGGAAGCCACCCTTCCCCCTCTAAGAGACCTAAGGCTGATTTTCCTTCTGATTCTTCTGGTCAGGATTCTGATATTTCTGTTTTCTCTGATGACCAGGATTTGCCCTCATCTACCTATGAGGATTCTGATGCAGAGGACTCCATTCCCTCTGCTTCCCCTCCAGAGGATTTCTCTTTTGGTGAAACCTTGCATACTCTTAGGGAGCATTTTCACTGGGAAAGCCAGGATTACTCTGACTCCAAAAAGAGGCTTAGGGAATTATTACTCCTGCATCAACACAGGTCTTTAGCTATCCCTCCTGTACTGGACATTGTAGATGATACCTTCTTGGAATCTAGCCTGGCCCCTGACTCTTTACCTCCTGCTCCCAGAAAACCTGATAGGTATTACAGGGACCTGACTCTCTCAAGTTCCTCTTTAAAAATCCTACTGCAGATCCTGAGACAATTTCACAGGGATCCCAAGGGCATTAAGGCTACTACTGCCAAAAATCCTACCCCCTCTCATAGAGATTCCAGGGTGCTGGATAGATGGGGTAAGAAGGTATACATTTCTGCAGCCTTGGCCATTAAGGCCTTAAACTGCCAGTTTCATATGTTAAAGTATCAGCAGCATATTGTTGGATTGCTTAAACAGAAAATGATGATTCCTGACTGTGCTGAAAATAAAGATTTACAGGATTTAATGCATTCTGCTGAACAAGTTGGAAAACATACTTTGCAGTGTGGTTTGATTCATTAGAGGCATCTTGCAGGGCTGCTGTCACTGGGTCTGTACTTAGAAGGCATGTTTGGCTTAAGGAGCAATCTTTGCCAGATCATGTTAAAGCTAAATTACTGGATGCTCCATTAAACCAAGACAGCCTGTTTGGCAACAAAGTAGAAGTACTTAAAAAGATGGAAGAAAAAGCTAAATCTGTGCAAACTGTTAAAGATTTCCTTCAAGTACAGCCTCCCAGATTTAGTAGGCATTGGCCCTCTAAGAATTGGTCCTTTCTCTTCCAGGCCTTCTCAGTCCAAACCCAGAACCAGCAGAACACCCAGGCTTCAGTCCCAAGGTACTCACAGGCCTAAGCATTGGGGGCTCTAACTTCCAAAGCAGGGAGTAGTAAGACTCCCCCCTCTGGTAAACTGTCTCTGTGACTTAACTTTAAACATTCCAAGCCCTGCTCAACTGACTGTTCCTTTAGGAGGAAAGATTGCCCTGCATGCAAAAAATTGGGAACTCATTACCCAGGGCAAATGGGTTTTAAATATAGTTTCCCAAGGATACAGATTCCACTTCCACTGCTTACCAACCCTAAACGGTTGGCCAGACCTACCCCCCAAATCAGTGAGCAGAGGCTCAAAAGCAAGTTTTCTCTCTTTTAAACATCAGGGCTATTCAACCTTTCCCAGAAGAAGAATGGGGGCAAGGTTTCTACTCAAGACTTTTCCTGGTACCCAGAAAAGACAATTCCTGGCGTCCTATCCTGGACCTGTCTGTCCTAAACACATTTTTGATCATCCCAAAATTCAAGATGCTAACTCTTCATCAGCTGCTTCCCATGCTAGGCAAAGATGCCTGGTTGGCAACACTGGATTTAAAGGAAGCCTACCTGCACATCCCAATAAGGGAATCTTGCAGAAGATACCTAAGCTTCAGAGCAGGCTACATGCACTATCCTTTGGCTTATCTACTGCGCCCGGGATATTCACAAAGTGCCTAGCTGCAGTCATTGCATTTTGCAGGCAAAGAAATATTCAAATATACCCATACCTGGACGATTGTCTAATTCAGGCAGAAAGCCAGGTCATACTATTACATCATCTGGCATTTGTAAAGAAATTGTTAACATCTCTGGGGTACACCATAAACAAAAAGAAATCACATCTTGTACCCTGCCAACAAATTGTATTCCTGCGAGCAAGCTTGAATACAACTTCCCAGATGGCCTACCTCACGCCAGAGAAACAAGTTCATTTGACAGCCTACTTCAAACTACTGGCCACAAAAACCCAGCTGTCTGCAAGGAAAATACTGCAAGCCCTGGGGTTCATGGCCTCTTGCATTCTACTATTTCCATATGCAAGATTGCATATGAGGAAACTACAATGGTATCTAAAAAGCCTATGGTGTCAACATTCTCAGGATCTAGAATCAATGATTCCTATCATACCTTGTCTACAGATAGAGTTCCTTTGGTGGGCAGAGGCCTGCCACCAAAACAAGGGACTGCCATTCACTCTACCCCTTGCCGCCCAAACCCTAACAACAGACGCATCCGACTATGCATGGGGGGCTCACTTGGCAAGGCAGTGCATTCAGGGCAAATGGCATCTAAATCAAATGCACCTGCATATCAATCAAAAAGAAATGCTAGCTGTACAGAGTGCTCTGACAGCCTTCAAGGACCACATTCTTCCAGGACAATTATTGGTAAAGACAGACAACACCACTGTTATGTGGTACATAAACATGCAGGGGAGAACCCACTCATACCCTCTCTGCAGACTAGCCATGGCTGTGTGGAACACAGCCTTGAGCTACCAAGTGCACCTGCAGGCTCAGTTCCTGCCAGGAAGGCTAAATACACTGGCAGACGACCTAAGTAGAAACCTCATGGACCCACACGAGTGGAAACTGGAACCAAAGATATTCAACATGTTGAGAAACAAATGGGGGAGCCCAGAGATACATCTGTTTACCTCCCCCTAGAACTACCAATTGGACAAATTCTGCACAAGGACTCCCCGCAAACAAGCTTGGAAAGTGGATGCTCTGTCCTTCACCTTGAAAAACCTATCAGTTTATGCCTTTCTCCCTCTGCCTCTCCTCTCCAAGGTACTACTAAAGATCAAACACGACAAACCAAGGACAATACTGATTGCACCAGACTGGCCACGCCAACACTGGTACCCCCTCTTGCACATTGCATCACTCATGGCACCATGGCACCTGCCTCAGATCCCTGCCCTGCTGTCCCAGCAGGAGGGCCAGATTCTGCACCCACAGCTTCAAACCCTGAACCTGGCAACCTGGCTAATTACCTGATCTCTCTGTTGCCATCCCTCAGTAAGCAAGTGATGGATGTCATTCCACAGGCAAAGAGGCATAGTTCTAGAAAATCCTAATCTGAAAAATGTAAAAGATTCTGTTCCTGGAGCCAAATTCAGGGGATGGGCACAACAGTGCCCAATTTACCCCATATTCTTCAATACTTAACTGAGATGCTTCAGAAGGGCCTTTCCTTTTCCTCCATCAAAATTCATGCCTCAGCCATTTCAGATCATTACAATACAGAACCACCCCTCTTCTGTCATCCACTGCTGAAGCAGTTCCTCAGAGGTGCCAAAAACTTAAGACCACCCAGCAGAACCCCTACTCCAGCCTGGGACCTTAACTTTGTATTGGAAAAGCTCACTCTACCTCCCTTTGAGCCAGCTGCAAATGCAGAGTTGAAATTCCTTTCTTGGAAAACAGCCTTCCTTCTAGCCATCACTTCAGCAAGAAGGGTGTCTGAATTATAGGCCCTCATGGCAGTTGAGCCTTTCATCATGTTTCATGCTGACAGGGTGCCCTCCTTCATGCCCAAGGTGGTATCCAATGTGGCCCTTAATCAGTCCATTCATTTGCCAACCTTCTTTTCTAATCCACAGAACAAAGGGGAACAAATACTGCACTCCTTTGACGTGCACAGATAACTTAGATTTTACTTGGACAAGACTAAGCCTCTCAAGACATCTGAACAGCTGCTGGTTGCATCTGTTTCAGGGGCAGAAGGGAAGGCCATTTTAAGGCAAACCATTTCTAAGTGGATAGGCAATTGCATTCATTTCTGCTATAAGCACCATGGAAAACCTGCCCCACAGGGGATAAGGCCACATTCAACTAGGGCTGCATCTACCTCTACAGCCTTTCTCAGAGGTGTCCCTACCAGGGGCATCCTAGAAGCTGCTACCTGGAGTTCTGAACATACCTTCACCAAGCATTACCACTTGCCAGTCTTTTCTAAATCCAGAGCTGGCTTTGCCATTGCAGTCTTGCAGGGCCTTTTAGCTGGTCCTAATACTGTCTAATTACCTCCTCCCATTCTTAGCTTTGGGAATCTACCCAAATGTGATGACTGCAACAGTAAAACACGAAGAACATAGTACAGTTGTGTATACTTACCATAAATGTAGATGTTCGAATGTATACACTGTTGCAATCCTGGTTACCCTCCTTCCAACCCCCTGTTTTTCTCTGACTCTACCTTCTTTTACTATGCTTAAAAGCCTTTTTGGTCTATTTGCTTTTGGTTGGAGGTATATTTTTGTGTTTTTTAATTTTATTTGCTTCCCATTTGGGGAGCACCTGACATCTGGGGCAAGAAAAACTGATGTAATGACATCGGCTGCATGTTTATTACCCGTGACGTCATGGAAGAAGGGACAGCAACCGATGCAGGACCCAAGACTTTGTTAATCAGGCCGACTGAGGGCAACCTGCCAGCAGATTTCCCTAATGTAATGACTACAACAGTGAATACACTCTAACATCTACATTTATGGTAAGTGTACACAACCGTACTTTTCTCAGGTAGCTTGGGATTCTGTCCCATCAGTGATGAATGGGAAGAAGATTAACAACACCAGATAAATAAGTTGGCTTACCATAACGTTCCATCTGTGTTGTTGATCTTCTTCCATTCATCACATCCCACCCTCCGTCCCCCACCAAAGGCTCCTGGTGGATCTCATGGGTCCTTGTGGTGTTTTCAGGGGTTTTGCGCAGAAATGGCCTCTGCCTTACTTCTGTATGTCTTATGCAAACTCGATCTGAGGTAACAGGGAGAAGGGCATTGTGGGTAGCAGCTTAGCTCAAGAGTTTTTGGTGTACATGAGCTTGATATTAGGCCGATACGGTTTCGAGGGCTCGGAATGGAACCCAGGAACCCATCAGTGATGAATGGAAGAAGATCAACAACACAAATGGAACATTATGGTAAGACATAACTTCTTTTTTCGAAGGTATTTTACAAAATTTAAAGCCTGCTAATGATGGAATAAAGGCGTGCCATCACCGTCATTGTTGCAATACCCAGAGTCAAATATAGTCTTTTAATTATATCCCGGTTGACAGTCTAAAACCTAAAGTTAACACAGTCAGGTGAAAACAAAATACTCCGTGTCAAACACTTTGCCAGTCAGAGGAACACCATTGTTATTGCCATTGCTAACTGCAAATCCAGCGGATGCCAGGACATCCCTGAAATTGAATACTCTAACTTATAAATTACTAAATGAAAGTTACTGCCCACCCTAAAGTAAAGTGTATTCCACAGAAAACAACCATATACTTTTCGTAGTAATGATGACTTACTGTTAAGTTTCAAGGTCTCCCATAGAAATGGCAGAAAGGGTGTTTCCAAAATAACTCTCATTTAAAGGATTAGAATATAAAAAGCTATAAAGAAAGTAGATGACCTGTTACTTTTTCTAAAAATATACTGAAATCACAGCTACAGAACTTACATACATGCATGTCCTTCTGTTCAGTGTTGCAGTATTCTTAACGTGTGGGAAGTCCTCTGCCCAATGACCCGACATCCGGCCAGTATACAACAGCTTTTTAGCTACTGTAGGTACTGTCAGTCATTAAAGGACATCCGCATGTACAAACTTCAGAATTTTTCTGACGCCATTCAGAAAGCTTGACTCGGACGTGGGTCTGCTGTCTGATTTCTGTTGATCGCTACAGCTTTCAGATAAGTGCCCCATTGGGGATTTGTTTCTTGGCTACTGTCTTTTGTATTTAGTTCATATCATCCAGGAAGGGCAAGTGTAGGTATGGAAGGCAGATTTCACATAAAGATAGCCACGACCTTTGTCTTTTCTGCTTAGACCTGAATAATGACCATCGCTTCTGTTCCATTTGCTAGGCCTTTGTACCTGAAACCTTGCGTAACTGACTTTTGGCTTTAAATCTCTAGCTAGAGAGCCAGTGTCTTAAAAGTCTGATTAAAGATGTTATGGAGTGTTCGGGGGGGGGGGTTCTTTCAGCTGAGCCATCTTTGAAGAGGAAGGTTAGAAAATCTAGGCCAGAGTTCTCAACAGCTGCACCTCTTACTTTGGACATATCCCTTGAAGTTGATGAAGAATCTGGTGGTACTTCTGGAGGTCAGTTCTGGTTCCTCAGTGGGTACCTCATTGGAAGCTGCTAGGAAATCCAATCTAGGAATGTTCCCGGAGGCAGTGCAGTTGTCTGGTTCAGGTGGACAAGGGGAACCACTGCTTGTTGTGCTTGAGGGCCCTGAGGATGTTCCTTCTACTCCTGCCAGGGATCAACTGCAAATCTGTCTGGATGTTAGGCTTACATCTGGTTCCTCCACTTCTCCTCATGCAGAAGTGCATTTGAAGAAGAAATAAAAGACAAAGCACTCTCTATGTTCCTTCCACTCCTCAATCAGACTGGGATGCTTTTTCTCAAGGTTTAATTAAGACCCTTATGGCTCTGAAGAATTCCTCTGCTATTTCTGTTCCTTCCATTACATCTTCTCCTGTTCAAAGAGTTGGGGAGCAGGTTATTTCTACTGATAGTGATGACTCCTCTTCTGATGAACACTCCTTAGCATATTCCTCTCAAATAACTTCTCCTTTGGAATATGCTTCTCCAGAGGAGGAATCTAATGGGGTGATTCCCCTGTTGAAGAGGTTTTTGGTGAAACTGTTAAGATGAGGGAATTTTTGAAATGGGACTATTCACAGATCTCTGAAGAGCAAAATAGGTATTATGATCTTCTGCAAATGGAAGTCCCATCTCCTTCTGCAGTACCTCCTGTCCTGCCAGCTTTCCTGGATGCTTTTGCTTCTTCTTCCAAGACCCCTGATTCTCATGCTCCTGCACCCAATAGGCCAGTTGGCCAGATAGATTTTACAAGGTGCCTAATGACTGCAAATTCCTCTACAAGTGTCCTTCAGCTGATCCAGCTGTTGTTTCCATTGCTTCTGATTAGTCTTCCCGGCCATCCCCTTCTGCTAAATTATTTCCATCTGATAAGAAAGCAAGATTTTCAAGAGACTTGGTAAAAAAGTTTACACATCCTCCACTTTAGCTATCAGAGCGATGAACACATATGTCTAGGTATTCCTTAGCTCTTCTTTTTCCTGGCTTCACAAGCCCTTGCTCATTTACCTGACTCTGAAACGAAAACGCAGGTTTCGTCAATTAAGTGCAGCTATGATGCTGTTGAGGCATTATCTAGAGCTGCTGCATCTGGTTCTGTGCTTAGGAGGCATTCTTGGCTGAGGCTTCAGCCATTGCCAGATGACATTAAAACAAAATTGCTAGACGCCCCTTTGGACAAGTCAGCTCTTTCTGGTACTGCAGTTGCAGACTTATTGAAGACTCTGCAAGAGAAAGGAATGGAGTTTCAAGATTTGAAGCACCTGTTCGTCTCCCCTGATGTTCTTCGTGTTTCACTGTTGCAGTCATCCCATTTGGGTTATCCCTGCCAGGGTAGCCCTCTGTCAGCCCGAATACCAGAAGCATAGTATTTCTGTGTCGGTTGCTGTTGCTCCAGGACTGACGTCAGGTCGTCAGTAGTATAAAAACAGGCAGCCGACACCATTACATCAGTCTTTCTTGCCGAAGAGCCCAAAGCAGAAGCAGTTCGCATGAGTGCCGGTCGGCCACTACCAGAGTTTTTCATTTCCGAACTGAAGTTGAAGTCTTCAAAAGCTAAGTACCCTGTTGAGGATCCTTTTTTCTTGCTCTAACTGATGTCAGAAAAAGTTAACAATTGTCTTGCCTGTGGAAAGCAAATACCATACCGAGACTTTCATTCCTACTGCGTCACTTGTTTAGGCCCAGACCATGACGTCCCCCTCTGTTGCTTTTGTGCTTTGTCCAACGCTAGAACTGTACATCATCGAGCCCTTATTGTAACTAGATAATGTTAAGTTGTCAATCTCGCCTTCATTCTTGCTGGATGGGTTCGGAGCTGATCCTCGGCTCCGACTCTGCCACTTACTAAGCTCGAGAGCTAATTTTACCAGCTCGAGGCAACCCTATATCCCATGATGCTAGGCGATAACTACCCAGATCTCGTTTGCCGCTTTCGCTTGCGAGGTGCGTTTTTACCGGCTCTTGGTAAGTTTTTGAAATTAAAGACTTTTAGTCATCCTTTTTACTTAGTTCCCACTCCTTTTTTTCTTGTTAGATACTTAGCGGTTAATTTTAAACCTTTTTCCCCGTTAGTACCTTGTATTTCCCTATCCCTAATTATACATTCCCCCCCTAGGTTAGGCCTTAAGCCTGCCCCTTTCCTAACTCTTGTCAGGGATTCTGTGGTGTGTTTGGGTGTGTTTGTACCCCGGTATCCCTAATTTTTTATTAGTTTGTTTTTGGATCGGGTGTTTGTGTGTGTATTTTTTCTAGTACTGCTTCGACACCGATATATCGAAGGAGGCAAAGGTCTCAGGCTACAAGAAGTGTGACTCGTGCTGTCAGAAAATGTCTCTGACAGACGGTCACACTTCTTGTGTTTACTGCCTGGGACCCCTGCACCTGCAGGACTCTTGTTCTGTGTGCCATGCATTCATCCCAAGAGTCCTGCAGGAGCGCAGGAACAAATTATTAAGGGGCTTGTTAAATCCCGAGGGCTCCCCCACTAAGTCTGCGCCGGGGAAGCCCTCGAAGCCAGCAAAACCGTCGGCTCTGAGTCCTAAGCCTTCGGCTGCTGGCTCACCTTCTGTGGCAAGATCGGCTCCGGCTGGAGCCGATCCTTCTGTGTCACAGCTTCCAGTATCAGCTCCACTCGGCGCCGATACTGCTGAGTCCTTACACTCACAGTCGGCTCCGGCTGGAGCCTACGTATCTTTGGCTCCTTCGGCTCCATCTACCTCCAGAAAGAGGTCCAGGTCCCCATCGTTGGAGTCTATCCATTCGGCTCCGAGATCACCCCTGCTCTCGGAGCGGAGCCATCAGAGCCGATCTTCTCGGTCGTCCAGGCTTTCTGACCATGACCTTGAGAGAGTGGTGAGTAGACTGTTAAAGTCTCAGGCATTGGCCCAAATGCTTCATAGTCCGTCTCATCAGACAGCGGCTATTTCAACTCCACCTAATATTCCTCCTTCGACTCTCCCTCAGAGTTCGGAGCCGGAGCTCCTCGGAGCCGTGACTGTTGTGGCATCGGAGCCGATACCTCCCCCTTCGGCTCCATCGTCCTCTGCTCCGATCTCCTCCTTGATGCCTTCATTGGAGGGATCTGGGCTCCTGGTCTCTCTCGTCTGCTCCGAGGGGGCGAGTGGCATCAGACCCTTGTCCGACCCCATTCTCCCTCTCGGAGCGTCATCGCTGGTGAGCTCGGCCCCAACATCGGCCTCGGAGCCGTCCCTGTCGGTGCGGCCTGGGGTTCCTACCTCTTCGGAGCTGGAGCACTTTGGCCTCTCTGATAGGGGAGCCTTCGAGGTGATGAGGAGCGTATTAGCCCCAGGGCATGGTCAACGGTCAGCTCCATCAGCTCCTCCCACTACAGTGCCTGCTGATGTCTCTTCCCACTCTCTTGCTCCCGGGCCCAGAGATCCAACGCCTCAGGTTTCCCCACTGGGAATATCTTCCTCTTCAGAGGCTTCTCCTGACCCGTCAGGTGAACCTCCGCGTAAGAGGACATGTAAGAGGAAACATGTGGACTCCCCCGAGTCCATTACATCCGATACCGACTTGGATGAGTCTGAGGGATCCCCAAGGTCCCCCTCTGAGGATGTCTCTTTCTCAGACATCCTTGAAATCCTTGAGCAGAGGGGGAACTGGCCTTCCCTTAATCCTTCCGAGGATGAGTCGGTTTACCTGGAGGCGTTTGGTTCTCGACCGTCCACCTCCTGGGTGTCTCCGCCTTTTGACCCCCTTATGGATGTGGTGGCTCGGAAGGCATGGACGGCCCTGGATTCGGTGGAACCCACTCCTTGGAGGCCTTCTAAATTCATTACGGCCCCAACTGATAGGCAATTTTTGACAAAAGGTGTCCCGGTTGATGCCATGGTGGTGGCTGCAGCCACCAAGAAGGAACTAGCCGATCCTTCAGTACCTATCCATTCTCCTAACAAGGATTCTAGGACTATGGATAGGTACGGTAAGCGGATGTTTTCTTCAGCGACCTTTGCCATGCGGTCGCTGAATTACTTGTGTCACTTCACCCGCCTTCAGAGAGATGTTCTCAAAGAGTTGGGAGAAGTTTTACAGGATCCATCAGCTGCTGGGTCCCAGGATAAAATTAACTCACAGCTAGGAATCCTAAACTCTATTGTTAACTCCTCCATGCGGCTCATTTCATATGCAGCCAATGGAGCGAGTAGGGCCGCAGGCACAGGAGTGGCATTAAGGCGTCACGCCTGGATGCAGCTTTGTAATTTTGCAGACCCCTTCAAGGCGTCCTTCACAAATTCCCCTTTTGATGGTTCGACCTTGTTCGGACCTCAAGTGAAAGACACCTTGACCAGATGCGAACAAGATGGCAAGACTCTTTCTGCCGTAGGAGTCTGTTTCTCCACCCCTTCAAGACCATACCCTAAGGGTCAGAAGGGTGGGAAAATGTGGTTCCGCAAATCTCAAGGAGTCACGCCTGACGCACGAGGTCAGTTTACCACTGGAGGCAACAACAGATGCCGCCCTAGGGGCAGAGGGGGTCCGCAGAATCAGGGTAGCAGGGAGCCTCTCTCTGACAAACCTTTCCAGCATCCCTGAGATGTTGCCCGATTGTCCACCTTCGGAGGCAGTCGGGGGAAGATTGTCGCTGTACCCAAAAGCCTGGCTTTCCCTTACTCAAGACAAATGGGTACAGTCGATCATATCCGAGGGTTACAAAATTCCCTTTATCCAAACCCCAATTCAGCAAAAGGGAATGCTTCCAGACGTTCCACCCGGTCTAAGAGAACTAGCAGTACCAGAGATATCAAAACTGCTAGCAAAAAGAGCCATCCAGCCAGTCCCAGCAGACCAGCTAGGATCCGGAATCTACTCAAGGTTCTTTTGGTACCAAAAGACAGGGACTGGAGACCAATATTAGATCTCAGCAAACTAAACAAGTTTGTAAAGAGAACAAGATTCCGGATGGTCACGCTACAGTCCATTCTACCCTTTCTGGGCAAGGACAATTGGATGTGCTCCGTGGACCTTCAGGATGCGTACTATCACATCAAAATTCACAGGCGCTCCAGAAGGTTTCTCCGCTTTCGGCTGGTGGCCAGTCACTACCAATTCAGAGCCCTGCCCTTTGGTCTCACTACAGCCCCCAGAGTGTTCACCAAATGTATGGCAGCGGTTACGGCTCACCTGAGACGTCAAGGATTCCAGGTGTTTCCATATCTAGACGACTGGCTCCTCACTGCCACCACCAGGCATCAACTTCTCCAAACCAGAGATTACACCATTCACATTTGCAGAGGGCTAGGATGAAATTTCGAAAAGTGTGCCTTGTCGCCTTGTCAGTCTATTACCTTTATAGGCGCCAACTTGGACACCGTACAACTTTCAGCAAAGTTAACAGATCAAAGGGTGTTAGATATTCAAAACCATGTCCATGTTCTTCTTCAGAGCGACAAAATTCAAGCCAGGTATGTCCTGAAAGTATTGGGTCTTATGGAGGCTGACATAACACTTCTTCCTCTTGCACGTTTTTACATGCGTCTTCTACAGTGGATGCTTTTCGCCCAATGGTCTTTTCAACGACTCCCTATGCATCACAAGATCATGATAACTCCAACTTGCAAAAGTCATCTGTCTTGGTGGATGTTGTCCCCTCAAGTCCATCAAGGCAGACCCTTTGTTCCTCCCTCCCCAGTCGCCACTGTTACATCGGATGCCTCCCTGATCGGGTGTGGGGGGGGGCATTTTCAGGGCAGGATGGTCCATGGCACTTGGCAACCTTTCGAATGCCACCTGTACATAAATGTCCTGGAGATGAGAGCAGTGATTTTAACGTAGCAAGCCCTCCACGACTCTCTTCCCCTGGGGACTATTGCAATCCAAACGGACAATATGTCCGTAGTGTGGTATATCAACAAGCAGGGCGGAACCAAGTCCTATCCCCTGTGTTGAGAGGCACTCAAGACTTTGGCAATGGGCAATCTCTTCTCAGCGGTTTCTGATAGCAACGCATATCCCTGGGAAGTCCAACATCATAGTGGACAGGTTGAGCAGAGCTATACTCATGCCACACGAGTGGTCTCTCAAACAATCTGTGGCGGAAGAGATCTTTCAGAAGTGGGGCCTTCCTTGCTGCAATCTTTTTGCTGTGCCTCAAAACAGCAAATGCCCCGACTTCTTCACACTCTTCCCCATTCCAGGCCATCCCCTCAGAGACGCTCTAGTCCAAGATTGGCCTCGGGGACTTCTCTATGCCTTTCTACCCCTTCCGCTAATACCACAAGTAATTCAGAAAGCAACTGCCTTGAGAGCCAAGATGATTCTCATTGCCCCTTTTTGGCCTCGACAGATATGGTTTCCGTTCCTGCACCGTTATCTATTGGTACAGCCTTGGCATCTGGATCCAGTCCCAGATCTTTTGACCCATCAGTTGGGACAGCTGCACCAATCCCTACATTCTCTCAACCTCACTGCTTGGTTGCTCCACTTCCGTCCCTAGCCAGGCTTCCTATGATTTCTAATCCCGTCCGGGATATCATAGTAGCTTTCCTTAAATCTTCCACCAGAAGGATTTACACTAGTAAATGGCAACGTTTCTCCTTCTGGGCAAAGGCTAAGAATATAGATCCCTTTACTGCTCCAATTCATTCTGTCTTGGACTTCCTAGCTGAAATTTTTCATTCAGGATCTTCTTCTTCCACAGTAAAAGTTCAGTTGGCAGCCATTTCATATTTCCATATAGGCCTGTCGGACCGCAGCATCATGTCCCATAAGCTTTGCAAGGCATTCCTTAGAGGTGTATTTTTACTTAAGCCCCGATCAAAGATCCTCCACCACAGTGGGATCTAAATTTAGTCTTAACATCCTTGATTCTTCCCCCCTTTGAACCTGCGGCTTTCTGTTCACTGAAATTACTTTCCTGGAAGACACTCTTCCTAGTCGCCATTACATCTGCTAAGAGAGTATCTGAGCTTCATGCCCTCTGCATTTGTCCTCCCTATTTAGTCTTCCACAAAGACAGAGTTTCTCTAAGGACTAATCCATCCTTCTTACCCAAGGTGGCTTCGCAGACAAATTTAAATCAATCAATTGATCTCCCAGTTTTTTTCCCAAATTATTCTAATAGGGCGGAGCAAAAACTACATTATCTGGATGTTCATCGCCAGCTCCGTTACTATTTGGACAGGACTAAACAAATCAGGAAATCTGATCAACTGTTTTTATCTTATGCAGAGAATAAGAAAGGCCTTCCGGTATCTAAGGTAACCCTATCTAGGTGGCTGTCTTCTGTGATCACATGTATTTATCAGCTGAGAGGTAGAGAATTGACTTCTAGGCCAAGAGCCCATTCAACTAGAGCACTAGCTACATCTACAGCCTTTCAAGCTAGGCTACCAATAGACACTATTTGTGCGGCAGCCACATGGGCCTCTCCTCATACCTTTGTTTCGCATTATAAATTGGACTTGGCCTCCAGAAATAGGGCAAATTTTGGTTCCACCGTTCTCAAGAGTCTGTTCCAATGAGCCACCCAGGATGAAGGTGCAAGGGACGCAGTCCCATCCAGCAAGAATGAAGGCGAGGTTGAGAACTTAACATTAAGAAGTTATGTACCTACCATAACGTTCCATGTTAGTTGTCTTCTCTCGCCTTCTTTCTTGCGTCCCGCCCACCATCCCCCTAGCCTGGACAGACCGAGAAGATTTTCCTCTTCCTTGAAGAGTCCTGATCTAGCATTGCCAGCCTAATAGCTTGTCCTAGTGTAACTTTAGCTTAGATTGGGATCTTTGGTGGGGTTATCCCTTTTCCTCCTCCTCTCCAGTTGGAGGACTATGTTGCCTAATTTTTTCTTCAGCTACCAAACGAGATCTGGGTAGTTATCGCCTAGCATCATGGGATATAGGTTTACCTCGAGCCTGTAAAATTAGCTCTCGAGCTTAGTAAGTGGCAGAGTCGGAGCCGAGGATCGGCTCTGAACCCATCCAGCAAGAAAGAAGGTGAGAGAAGACAACTAACATGGAACGTTATGGTAGGTACATAACTTCTTATTTTCACTCTCACTCCTCGACTTCCAGTATGGCTTCGGTAAGCCATCTGACAACCGATCTTCCGAAAAAACTTAAGAATAAAGATGGAGACTGCACAGGTCCAAAACTGCTGATGACGTTTCCGTTAAGCTAGTTGTCAGTTCTCCTGTCCTCAGTAAGGTGCTTTTGCAGCCCCTGATGCCTGCTTCTGTAGATTCTCAGGCTGCTACCAAGACCCTTTTGGAGTCCAGTATGCCACGAGACTCTTCTTCGACTAAGGATTCTGTGGATGTCTCTACCTTGGAGTGGTTCGGAGCCGCTGAGCAGGCACTGACTTCTGAGGAAGTACTTTGCACTACCGATACTCGACACAGTCTGACTTCTTTCGCATCTACAGTTCTTTCAAAAACTACTGAGTTTCTAAGGCCCAGGGTACGAACCACACCCGAAAAACCGACGACCCAAGCTCAGGTCCCTGCTTCCTTGCATCAGTCTCAAGTACTTAAAATGGCAGAAGACCTTATAATACTTATCAGGGGAAGCCAGGATACCCCTTCCAAAAGAAAGAGACTTGTCCCCAGTAGTTTTATCTGAACAAGAGTCTGATGACTCTGATGCATCTGAATATGAAGATATGCAACCCCTTTCTACTTATGAAGATTCTGATGCAGAGGAATCCATCACTTCAGCATCTCCACCCAAGGACTTTTCCTTTGGAGAAACCCTACATACTTTAAGGGAGCCTTTCCAATGGGAATGTCAGGACTATCCTCAGTCAAAAAAGAGACTCTGGGAATTCTTAGATCTTCCACAGCACAGACCTCTGACCCTTCCTCCTGTCCTGGATGTTGTGGATGATTTTTTTTATGAAATCCAGTCTGACCCCTGACACCCTCCCTCCTGCTCCCAGGAAACCTGACAGGTACTGTATAGTCCCTGACTCTCTCAAATTTCTTTTCAAAAATCCTACTGCTGACCCTGAGGTTGTCTCTCAAGGACCTAAAGGAATCAAAGCAACTTCAAGCTAAGAATCCCACCCCCTCAAATAGGGATTCCCGAGCATTAGACAGAAGGGGTAAAAAAGTATGCACCTCTGCTACTCTTGCTATAAGAGCATTAAATTGTCAGTTCCATATGCTGAAATATCAGCAACATACCATGGAACTCCTCAAGCAAAAAATATCTTCTTTCCCTGCTTGTGCAGAAAATAGAGTTGCAAGAGTTAATGCATTCTGCAAGTCAAGTAACTAAGCACACCTTACAATGTGGTTTTGACGCCCTAGAAGCATCTTTCAGGGCAGCAGTTACTGGTTCTGTACTTAGAAGACATGCTTGGCTTAAGGAACAGACATTGCCAGACCATGTCAAATCCAAATTATTGGACGCACCCTTACACAAAGAAAACTTATTTGGCACCAAGGCAGAAGATGTCCTAAAAAAGATGGAAGAAAAAGCTAAATCCATGCAGACAGTTAAAGACTTCTTACAGGTCCAGCCACTGAGGTTCAGTAGGCATTGCCCCTCCAAGCACTGGTCCTTTCCTGCCCCCCTTGGTCAGCGCACCCCAGACCCAGGGAAAGCAGGCCCCCCCCCCCAGACAACAGCCCAAGGGAATGCAGAGATCTAAGCAATGGAGATGTTCATCGTGTTTCACTGTTGCAGTCATTACACTTGGGTTATCCTGCTGGCAGGCGACCCGAGTTCCAAAGTCTTGGTCCGGTGTCGTTTGCTGTCACCTCTTCCCTGACGTCAGTGCGCCTGGGGTATAAAAATTGCAACCGACGCCATTTTCTTCAGTCTTTCTTGCCGCGTGGTGCCCGAAGCATAAGCAGTTCGCAAGTGCCTGTCGGCCGACTCCTGAGATTTTCAAAATTGAATTTCAGAACCGAAGTCTTCAATAAAGCTAAGTACCCCGTTGGGGAAACTTTTTCTTGCTCCAGACCGATATCAGTCTTCTTCTTCTTTCGGCTTTTCCCGGATAGGGGTCGCCACAGCGGATCACCTTGTCCGCACATTGAATGGCAGTGGAGTTTTACGGTGTCGAGTTGCCAGCCCGGCGCCCAACCTTCCACAGAAGGCACACTCACACCTAGGGCCAATTTAGAGTGTCCAATCCACCTGCAGCATGTCTTTGGGATGTGGGAGGAAACCGGAGCACCCAGAGGAAACCCACGCGACCACAGGGAGGACATGCAGACTCCGCACAGAAGGCACCCCAGCCGAGGATCGAACCGGAGAACCTCTTGCTGTGAGGCGGCAATGCTAACCACTGCACCACCGTGGCCGCCCTCTCCAGACCGATATCAGTAAAGGTTAATAATTGTATTTCTTGTGGGAAGCAAATACCTCATAAGGACTTCCACTCTTACTGCATTCCTTGCCTAGGCCCTGACCACAACGTCACTAGTTGTCGGTTTTGTGCTAGATTTAATAAACACATTATTAAACGTCGGTTTGATTTTGCTTTACATTATTTTGGACGAAGATTTAATTACATTATGCCGTCTGAACAACCGACGACGGGAATGTATAAAAAACGCAAAGACAAAGAAAAAGACAGGCATCCGAGGTCCAAAACCGACGACGAAGCCTCTTCTAGGCCAGTTGTTGGTTTGCCGGTTCTCAGTGAGGCACTTTCGCAGCCCCTGACACCTGCTACCTCAGGGCCACAAGCCTCAACCGACAGCCACGTGGAGACACCGAGGCCTGTGGAAACTCAAGGTATTGGGCCTACGGAAAATATACCCTCAGATGGGTCCGAAGCCACTGAGCAGGCACCAGCTTCTGAGGGTGTTTTCAGACCTTCACAGCTTACAATTAAAGCTACTACAGCAGCAAAGGCAAAGTCAAAAACACCATTAAAGACAAAGAAACAAGTGCAGCATTCTCCAGAACAGTCATCCATGCCTAAGAAACAGATGCTTAAAATGGCCGAAGACCTTATTACTTTAATCAGGGGCTCCCATCCCCCTCCTGACAAAAGGCCTAGGCAAGACACTGATTATGATTCCTCTGATCAGGTTTCCATTTCTTCTGATTCTTCCTCTGACCAGGGCTATTCTCTCCCTCCCTATGAGGACTCTGATGCTGAAGAGTCCATTCCTTCAGCCTCACCGCCTGAGGATTACTCTTTTGGGGAAACCCTGCACTCCATGAGGGAACATTTCCATTGGGAGAGCCAGGGTTACTCAGAATCCAAGAAAAGGCTCAGAGATTTCCTTCTGTTGCCTCAGGACAGGCCCTTGGCTATCCCCCTGTGCTTGATATTGTTGATGATGTTTTTTCTGAATCCAGTCTGTCTCCAGATTCTTTACCCCCTGCACCAGTAAAGCCAGACAGGTACTACAGGGTCCCTGACTCTCATAAATTTCTTTACAAAAACCCCGCTGCGGACCCAGAAACTATTTCTCAGGGCCCAAAAGGGGTTAAAGCTTCCACTGCCAAAAATCCTGTCCCCTCAGATAGGGATTCCAGAGCTCTGGACAGATGGGGGAAAAAAAGTTTACACTTCTGCTACTTTAGCTGTAAGAGCTTTAAACTGACAGTTTCACATGCTTAAATATCAGCAGTATCTCATGTCATTGTTAAAGCAGAAAATTATTACAAATACAGAAGATCCTGACTGTAAAGAAATGCAGGATTTATTGCATGCAGTTGAACAAGTGGGAAAGCATACTCTGTAACGTGGTTTTGATTCATTAGAGGCTTCTTGTAGAGCCGCAGTTACAGGCTCAGTTATTCGAAGACATGCTTGGTTGAAAGAACAAAGTTTACCTGACCATGTTAAAATAAAATTATTGGATGCTCCACTACAGCATGATACTTTGTTTGGTATTAAGGCAGAAGAGGTTTTAAAGAAAATGGAGGATAAAGCAAAGTCAATGCAAACTGTGAAAGATTTCTTACAGGTTCAGACATCTAGATTTAGCAGGAAATGGCCTTCAAAAAATTGGTCCTTTCCAGTGTCAGACAGGCCACAAAGAGGCAGATACAGACGCCCAAGAGGCAGATCTCAGCCCCAAAGCTCCTACAGACCTAAACAATGGGGTTCTTCAGCCCCCAAAGGAGGAGAAGACAAATCACAACCTTATAGAAAACGGTTACAATGACTTCCCTCTGCAAATGCCAAGCACTTACCACTTGACAGCACCCCTAAGGGGAAAGCTAGCACTTTTCTCAGAAAATTGGCACATGATCACCCAAGACCAATGGGTGTTGAATATAGTTTCTCAAGGGTACAGGTTCCACTTCAACACGCTTCCAAAACCAAAAGGTATGCCAAACCTGCCTCAAAACCAATGGGCAGAGGCACAAAAACAGATTGCAGCTCTTATGGATATGGGAGTTATTCAAAATGTTCCACAAGAAGAACAGGGCCAAGGATTTTACTTACGACTTTTCCTTGTACCCAGAAAGGACAAAGCATGGAGACCAATACTGGACCTGTCAAACCTAAATGCTTTCCTGGATGTTCCAAAATTCAAAATGTTAACACTACAACAGCTGTTGCCCATGCTGGGCAAAGAGGCTTGGCTAGTTACTTTGGATCTCAAGGAGGCCTACCTGCACTTCCAATCAGACAATCGTGCAGAAGATACCTCAGATTTTATAGCAGGCTCAATGCATTATCAATTCTCTGCACTGCACTTTGGCTTATCTACTGCGCCCAGGGTCTTCACAAAATGCCTGGCACCAGTAATTGCATTTTGCAGGCAAAAAGGAATTCAAATATATCCCTACTTGGACGACTGCCTTATTCAAGCAGAGAGCAAGGACATTCTTCTAAAGGACCTGGAGTTTGTAAAAAAGATTACTAATTTGCCTAGGGTACACAGTAAATGAAAATAAATCAAAACTAGTGCCCTCTCAAGAGGTAATATTCCTGGGTGCAAGCTTGAATACAACTACCCAGATGGCTTATCTCACACCAGACAAACAAAGGCAACTGACGCATTACATTCAAATGATGGCAACAAAGACCCAGCTCCCTGCAAGAAAAATTCTGCAGGCCTTGGGTTTCATGGCGTCTTGCATACTACTAATTCCATATGCCAAACTGCATATGAGGAAACTACAATGGTATCTAAAAAGTGTTTGGACTCAGCATTGTCACAACCTAGAGACAATCATAACCTTGATTCCCTGCCTACAACAGGAGTTTCGATGGTGGTCACAGGCCTGTCACCACAACAAGGGACAGCCTTTCACCCTACCTACAGCCAGGCAGACAATAAAATCTGATGCATCGGATTACACCTGGGGAGCACATATGGCAGGAAAATGTATTCAGGGCACGTGGCCCAAGGAACAACTGCATCTTCACATCAATCAAAAAGAGATGTTAGCTGTACAGAATGACCTGACAGCCTTCAAGGACCTAATACATCCAGGACAGTTACTAATAAAGACAGGCAATACCACAGTTATGTGGTACATAAACAAGCAAGGGGGCACACATTCCTACCCCCTATGCAGACAAGCCATAACCTTGTGGAACACAACACTGACTTACCAGGTACATCTGCAAGCACAATTCCTGCCAGGAAAAAAGAATACACTGGCAGACGAACTAAGCAGAAATCTCATGGATCCTCATGAATGGAAGCTAAATCCACAAGTGTTCAACATGATCACACGGGAATGGGGACACCCAGGCATAGATCTGTTTGTCTCCCCTCACAATTGCCAATTACAGAAATTTTGCACAAGGACTTATCACTCTCAAGCATGGAAAGTGGATGCTCTCTTTCAACTGGAAAAATCTGACAGTCTATGCCTTCCCTCCGGTGCCTCTTCTCACCAAGGTGCTTCTAAAAGTCAGACAAGAGAGGCCAAAAATTATCCTGATTGCACCAGACTGGCCACGCCAGCACTGGTACCCAATCCTAAAGATTTTGTCCCAACGCCCGCCTTGGCCTCTGCCTCAAATCCCTCATCTTCTGACACAGCAAAACAATCAGATTCTGCACAGTCAACTCAGAACCTTAAACCTGGCAGCATGGCAGATAATGTAGCCACTCAGACTGCATCTCTATCTAAAGCTGTTATGGATGTAACTTTGGAAGCCAGGAGACCCAGCACTAGGAAATCTTATGCGGAAAAATGGAAGAGATTCTGTGCTTGGAACCAGGCACAAGAGCTTGACCATCTGGTCCCTAATATGCCTCAGATTTTACAATACCTGACTGAGATGTTGGATAAAGGCCTATCTTTTTCTTCTATTAAAATCCATGCCTCTGCCATTTCAGCTCATTACAATACGGATCCTCCTATTTTTTCACATCCTCTACTATGACAGTACCTCAGAGGGGCAAAGAATATAAGACCCCCTAGGAGAGCACCAGTACCTACTTGGAACCTCAATTTTGTTTTAGAAAAACTAACACTGCCTCCTTTTGAACCAGCCAGCACAGCTGATCTAAAATTCTTTTCATGGAAAACTGCTCTGCTCCTAGCAATAACTTCAGCAAGAAGAGTTTCAGAGTTACAGGCATTGATGGCTGTGGAACCTTTCCTCATTTTTCACCGGGACAGGGTTTCTCTAAGGACAAACCCAACATTCATGCCAGAAGTGTTCTCCAATGTGGCCTTAAACCAAACTATTAATTTCCCTACTTTCTACCCAAATCCCCAGAGTAAAGGGGAAAGACTTCTGCACTCTTTGGATACTCACAGGCAGCTACAATTTTACTTGGACAAAACAAAAGTTTTCAGAAAAACTGAGCAACTGTTTGTAGCATATGCTGCAGGATCACAAAGAAAACCTATTACAAAGCAGACAATCTCCAAATGGATAGCACACTGCATCCGCTTCTGTTATGCACAACATGGCAAATCTGTGCCTAAGGGCATTAGGCCTCATTCTACCAGAGCAGCAGCCACGTCAGCAGCTTTCTTCAGAGGGGTACCAACCAAAGACATATTAGAAGCTGCAACCTGGAACTCAGTGCACACTTTTACCAAGCACTACCACCTACCTCTCTACTCCAAATCCAGAGCAGGCTTTGCCACTGCAGTTCTGCAGGGCTTGTTAGCCTCGCCAAATCCAATCTAGACCCAGCGGCCCTGCCTAAGCTTTGGGATTCAACCCAAGTGTAATGACTGCAACAGTGAAACACAATGAACATAGTACATTTGTGTACCTACCATAAGTGTAGATGTTCTAGTGTATTCACTGTTGCAGTCCTGGTTACCCACCCACCATCCCCCTCTTTGCTGGGACTATTCTGTACTTCTCAACTCTATACAACCTATGTGGTGTATTTGCTTTTAGAAGAAGAAAATGTTTTTAGTGACATATGCATGGTTGTTTGGCATATTTTTATCTTTACAGCCTTCATTTCTGGGGGCACCTGACATCTGGGGCAAGAAAAACTGAAGAAAATGGTGTCGGTTGCAATTTTATACCCCTGGCGCCCTGACGTCAGGGAAGAGGCGACAGCAACTGATGCCGGACCAAGACTTTGGAACTGAGGCCGACTACGGGTCGCCTGCCAGCAGGATAACCCAAGTGTAATGACTGCAACAGTGAATACACTCGAACATCTACATTTATGGTAGGTACACAACTGTACTTTCCTCCTCTTCAAAACCAGGGAGTGGAAAGCCACCCCCTTATGGTAAGAGCTCACAATGACTTTACACTTCTGCCCCCTCCCTCTGTCCATCTGCACTTGCCCCTAGGAGGAAAACTCTCCTTCCACGCAAGCAACTGGGCCACCATTACCAACGACCGCTGGATTCTCAACATAGTGTCCCAGGGATACAAATTTTATTTTCACACTCTGCCAAGCCCAAACGGCTTCTTCCTATGCTTTCCAAAGATGCTTAGTTAGAGACCTACCTACACATCCCAATCAGGGAATCATGCAGGAAATACCTACGTTTCAGAGCAAGATCACTGCACTTTCAGTTCTCTGCTCTTCCCTTTGGCTTATCCACTGCTCCCAGACTTTTCACAAAATGTCTGACTTCCGCCATTGTTTTTTGCAGGCAAAGAAATATTCAAATGTACCCATACTTGTACAACTGCCTAATTCAGGCAGACAGTCAGGAAAAGCTGCTAAAGCACCTGACCTTTGTAAAGGACCTACTGACCTCCCTGGGGTATACTGTCAACGAAAAGAAATCAAAACTAGTACCCACACAAAAAATTGTATTCCTGGGAGCAAGCCTGGACACAGCATCCCAGATGGCATTCTTTACACCAGAAAAACAAACCTACCTGACAACCTACTATTTATTCCTGGGAGCAAGCCTACTATTTATTCCTGGGAGCAAGCCTGGACACAGTATCCCAGATGGCATTCTTTACACCAGGAAAAACAAACCTACCTGACAACCTACTTCTCTCAACTAGCCACCAGGACCTAGTTATCCACAAGGAAAATCCTGCAAGCTCTAGGGTTCATGGCTTCTTGCATTCTACTCATTCCATATGCCAGACTGCATATGAGGAAACTACAGTGGTACCTAAAAAGCCTTTGGTGTCAGCACTGTCAAGACGTGGAAATTCTTATACCAATGATACCTTGCCTAAGGAAAGATTTTCTTTGGTGGGCAGCAGCATGCTATCACAACAAGGGACCTCCCTTCTCACTATTCCATGCCGCCCAGACCCTCACCACAGGTGCATCATACTATGCCTAGGGTGCAGACCTGGACGGCAGGTGCATTCAAGGCCAATGGAGCTCAAATCAAATACATCTGCACATCAGCCAAAAAGAGATGTTAGCTGTTCAGCACGCCCTGACAGCTTTCAGATCCCTACTCTCCCCGGGGCCTCTGCTGATCTAAACAGACAACACCATGGTGTTGTGGTACAACAAGCCGGGAGGAACTCAGTCTTATCCTCTGTGCAGGCTCGCCATGACACTTTGGCACACGGCCGCAGCCATGCAACTATACCTGTTAGCACAATTCCTGCCAGGCTCTCTAAACTCTCTGGCAGACAACCTAAGCAGAAACCTGCTAGACCAAAGAACCTTCACCCTTGTAATCCAGAAATGGGGCACCCCAAAGGTAGACCTCTTTGCCTCCCACTCCAATCATCAGCTCAGCAACTTCTGCACCAGGGAACCTCACAGCAAGGCCTGGAAAGTGGATGCTCTATCCTTCCAGTGGGTAAACCTCTCGGTCTATGCATTTCCCTCTCTACCACTCATTTCAAGGGTACTGCTCAAAATAAGGGAGGAAAAACCGAGAACAATCCTGATTGGCCACAGCAGCACTGGTACCCACTGCTGTGCAGCCCTGTCACACCTAACCACCGTGGCACCTACCTCAGATCTTGACCCAGAGGAATGGAGAATTCATGCATACCCAATTGCAGGCCCTCAATCTGGCAGCCTGGCTTATTCTCTGACCTCTCCTCAAGCTACCAGTCTAGCGCAAACAAGTTCTAGATGTTATAAGCGAGATCAGATGCCCCAGCACTAGAAAGTCTTGCGCTGACAAGTGGAAAAGGTTTTGCACCTGGATCCAGGCTAAGGGAGCCAGAACAGCACAGCCCACCCTACCTCTCATCCTGGATTACCTGGCAGACCTACTACACAAGGGTTTATCCTTCTCTTCTATTAAAATTCATGCCTCTGCCATCTCTGCTCATTTCAACACAGAGCCACCTCTCTTCTCGCACCCTCTCATCAAACAGTCCCTAAGAGGGGCTAACAACTTCAGGCCACCCAGAAGAGCTCCTACCCCAGCTTGGGACTTAAACTTTGTGTTGGAAAAGCTCAGCCTGCCATCCTTTGAACCTGCAGCTTCAGCAGAGTTAAAATTTCTCTCTTGGAAGACAGCCTTGCTTCTGGCCATCACTTCAGCTAGAAGAGTATCAGAGCTACAAGCACTTATGACTGTAGAGCCATTCATCATTTTCCATGCTGACAGGGTCTCCCTCAGGACTAACCCATCTTTCATGTCAAAAGTGGTGCCCAGTGTGGCTCTCAACCAATCCATTAATTTGCCCACTTTTCCCCTAACACAAAAAACAGGGGGGGGGGGGGGGTTCTGCACTCTCTAGATGTGCGCAGCCAGCTCAGATTCTACCTAGACAGGACTAAATCTTTTAGAAAAACTGATCAATTGCTAGTCAGCTTCACTGCAGGAGCAGAGGGCAAGGCCGTATCCAAACAATTTCCAAATGGATAGCACATTGCACCCATTTCTGCTACAAACAGCACAGAAAACCTCTCCCCAATGGGGTCAGGACGCATTCCACCAGAGCAACCTCCACCTCTGCAGCTTTCCTCAGAGGGGTCCCCACCAGGGACATCCTGGAGGCTGTAACATGGACTTCTGTTCATACCTTCACCAGGCATTACCACCTGCCTATCTTCTCCAAATCCAGGGCAGGCTTTGCCACTGCAGTCTTGCAGGGCATCCTAGCCAGCCCCCCAGTCTTCTTGACTGCCTCGACCCTTTTCTTCAGCTTTGGGAATCAACCCAAATGTGATGACTGCAACAGTGAAACACGAAGAACATAGTACAGTTGTGTACACTTACCATAAATGTAGATGTTCGAGTATTCACTGTTGCAGTCCTGGTTTCCCTCCCTCCATCCCCCTAGTCTCTCTCTCTCTCTCTCTCTCTCTCCTTACAAGGAATTTTTGGTATTTATTTTCTACTGGTGGTGTTCTTCCACCATAACCTAGCTCCTTATTGGGGGCTCCTGACATTTAGGGCAAGCAAAACTGATGTAATGGCGTCGGCTGCCTGTTTTTATACCACTGACGAACTGAAGTCAGTCCTGGAGCGACAGCAACTGACACAGAAATACTACGCCTCTGGTATTCAGGCCAACTGAGTGCTACCCTGGTAGGGATAACCCAAATGTGATGACTGCAACAGTGACTACACTTGAACATCTACATTTATGGTAAGTGTACAAAACTGTACTTTCCTAAGTTCCATAGCAATTTTCCATCTAAGACTTCCTTTGTTAGGAGACCAGCTAGGTCATCCTCTGCTTCTGCTTTCAGGCCTAAAGAAATCTGTTGGGGAAACCTCCACAGTCCAAATCTACTGCTTCTGCTCCTTCTACTCACCAGCCCTTTCAGGCCAGACCCAGCTGTCTGTGACAGTCAGCAGCCTATTCCAAGTCTTACTCGTTTATGTCTTCATCTTTCCCTCTCTTTTCCAGTTTGGGCAAGGATCACTCAGGACTCCTGGGTTCTGTTCATCATTCAACAGGGATACTTCATGACTTGGAAGACTTGTCTTCCATTCATGGGTATTCCTCAGCTCCCTGGAAATCAACTCCAACTGTTTCCAGAGATTCTATCTCAGCTTCTTTCTCAAGGCACAGTTCAGGATGTGCCTGTGGAACAGAGAGGGAGAGGGTTTTACTCAAGGATATTTCTGGTTCCCAGAAAAGATGGTCCTTGGAGACCCATCCTGAATCTTTCCCACTTAAACACTTTTCTAGAAGTGCCTTCTTTCCGCATGTTGTCTTTACCAACTCGCTCTGATTTCACCTCAGTCTTACATGGCTTTTTTAGATATCAAAGATGCATATCTACACATTCCCATTCATCTTCTGTTCAGGAAATGTTTACGTTTCTCGGTGGGTTCCTTTCACCATCAGTTCTCTGCCTTGCCCTTTGGTCTTTCCACTGTCCTAAAGGTATTCACAAAGTGCTTGGCTCCTGTGGTTGCCTTTCTGAAAGTCCAGGGTATTCAGGTATACCTATACCTTGGACAGTCTTCTTTTCCTGGTTCCCCAGTCAGAACAGTTGTCTATGAACCTACAGGTGGAAATTCACCTTCTTCAAAGCTGAGTTCACTATAAATTTCAAAAAATCCACTCTGACCCCTTCTTAGGATTATATCTTCCTAGGGTTCAGGACAGACATTCTTCTTCTTTCGGCTTTTCCCGGTTAGGGGTCACCACAGCGGAACTCCGGTCCGCTAATGATTGGCAGTAGATTTTTACTGTGCCAAGGTTCCAGCCCGACGCCCAACCTTCAACGGAGGCACGCCCATTCATGCATGTCTTTCAAACGCCTCTCAACTGCGGGGAGGACATGCAGACTCCACACAGAAGGCACTCCAGCCGAGAATCGAACGGGAGAACCTCTTGCTGTGAGGCAACAACGCTACCGCTGCACCACCGCGGCTTCAGGTTCAGGACAGACATTATGATGGTTTTTCTTCTTTCCGACAAGGTTCAGTCCCTCATTGCCTTTCTGGAAAACCTTCTGCCTGTTCCTTCCATTACAGCCAGGGAGTTTTTAAGACTTCTGGGGTTCATGGCCTCCACAAGTCCCATGTTGCCCTTTGCAAAACTCCACATGAGGAAATTTCAGTGGTTTCTAAAGTCAATTTGGGCACAGCATGCTCACCCTCTGGAGTTTGTCATTCCTCTCCTTCCATGCCTAAAAACAGAGCTTTGTGGTGGATTCAGTAGCTAACTCTGAGTCTGGGTATACTGCTTCGTTTGCCCCAGGCATCTCAACATCTATTCACAGATGCCTCAGACACAGGAGAGCAACATTTGCTTCCAAGAAGGTTGAAGGACATTGGTCACCTTTTCAAAGGAAAGAGCATATCAACATCAAGGCGATGAGGACTCTTCTAAGACATTAGCTGTCATTTCTATGATCTGCATGCACTACATTATTTACCCTCGTTATAGTATGTTTCTGAAGCTGCTATATTGCTCCACGGAGAGAGAGAGAGCACAATGCCTTTATTCATAATTTCTATACTTAAAATCACAGTAATAAATCTGTATCAATAATACTGCCTTCTTTTACTGTACAGAAGCACACCCACTGTGCATGACAACTTGGTAAGGAGCAAGGACATTTTGTTATCTAGCACTGTACTGAAAAGGAACAACCCACTTTAGCATGTGAGCACTTCCATATCCACCACTGTACTGAAAATCTTTTTCTCTAATTTGCCATATCTGAGGAATACTCATGCAAGTTAAAATCAAGGTTGATCATCAAAGGGAGAGAACTTTTTATACTACTTGGAATAAGTCTATTGCACCTGGGTACATATGATTGGTTTATGTTTATTTATACAATGTACACAACCATCCCTTGTGATGTTCCATGTTATCACTTTGTCAACCACCTATACGTTTCAGTTTCTGGAGAGAACCAAATTTAAATATTGCAATCCTTTTATCTTGCACTGTATTAAATATGAAATTATACTATGAATTCTACTTGCATGTTTCAACTGAATGTTTTATGTATGTTTGTGTGTCAGTTGTTGTCAATTATGTGTCGTATCCACTGTAATGTGCATGTTTTATATGCTTTTTGTTATATATCTGTGTATGATTTTCATGTTTCATTTGAATGTATTTACCAATTTGGCCCCAGTCATGACTGAAATCGGTCCTTGGACCAGTTCTGTTACCTGGTTGTCAAATATAAATTAATTAAATAAAAACAGGTTTCCCTGAACTGTTTTCATTGGCGGTTAGGTATTCCTTTTGAAAAAGAGAAATATAGACATCAACATTTCATACAAAAACCGACCTCACAAGTTGATATTAAGCAGTCTGTTCAGTATATATATATTTTATTAAAGCCAAGAGAATGTTTTGCAAACAAAACTTGCTAAACTGAAAGATGAATTGGTTACACTGAAAAATTATCATTAGAATGAGATGTCATTGACTGTAAATGTAAGGAGATCTTGGCAATGTCTTAGCCAAGAAAGACTTGTCAGGGAAGAGCGACTATCCATGGACCAAGGGTCTTCTGGGAGGACTATGACTAGCATCATCAGGAGTGGACACCAAAAACAGCAAATTTCATTTTGAGGAGTTTTGTGCCACTTGATTTGAGTCTAGTTGAATGGAGAGTGAAAGATGCACAGGTTGCAAGAACATAGTTAGCCAATCTGTATACTCAAGTCATCATCTTCCCCTTCTTTTTCCCATCAGTTCCCTTATGTTCAGGAAACCATGCCAGAAGTCCTTGCTTCAGTCTTCTCAGAAGTACTTCAGCAAAAGCTCCAGGAACAACAAAGGCATGAAACATACTTAAAAAGTGAGAATAATAGATGTTGTTCGTGTTTCACTGTTGCAGTCATCACACTTGGGTTATCTGCCTGCAGGTAGCCTTCAGTCAGCCCGAATACCAGAGTCTTGGGATTTGTGCATCAGATGCTGTCGCCTCATCCATGACGTCAGGGGGTATAAAACATGCAGCTGACGCCATTACATCAGCTTTTCTTGCCGTGCGGGAGCCTGAAGCAGAAGCAGTTCACAAGTGCCGGTCGGCAGCCACCTGAAATTTTCATTTTTCGAGTTTCAAACCTGAAGTCTTCTAAAGCCAAGTACCCCGTTGGGGATCCTTTTTTCTTGCTCTAACCGATGTCAGAAAAATGTGTAATCCAAACAAACAAACAAATCCAAACTGCAACTCAGGAAACAAACGAAGGCTCAAGGACACAAAGTCTCCAAAGCGAAAAAAAGTAAAAACAGATTTATTACTTTGCAACTAAACAGTATGATACAAAAATAAACGGTTAAACGCTTTTCGTCTTAATTTAGAAGACTTCTTCAGACCTACAACAGTAGCACAAGTGCTCACTTTAATACAGACCACATGGTGGTTTCAAAAAACATTAACCAATGGTATTGCATAAGTAATTAAGTATTTAAGTTTTGACACATGACATCAGCAACAAGTCAGATACAAAAACAGCAACTATGAAAACCTGTAAAGAACAAAAATGCATAGTTGCTTTTGCGCACAAATAAAGACACATTGAATCACTGAATTTAGGTGGACAAGAGTATATCTCTTAAAATATGTGATAAAAAATTATGAAAAAAACTAACTATGGAAAATATATATATATAAATGCCCCATTTGGTATGTACCTCACCCGGCATTTGCAACAGCTGGAGAGACCACAAAAGTACCTCACCAAAAGGATCAAGGGTCTCCAACATGTGTCTTATTCTGCCAGACTAAAGAAACTTCAGCTCTATTCAGTAGCATACCGCCTGCTCAGAGGTGATCTCTGCCTGACGTACAAGGCCATGTCCAATCAGGATCTGATGGACATGCTCCACCTCAAAAAATCCAAATCCATCAGGACCACGAGAGCTAAAGACCTAAACCTCGGCACAAGTATGAATAGGACATGCTGGAGGGATAGATTCATAACCCAGAGGCTTCCCATGCTTTGGAACAAGATCCCAGTTCAGATTAGGCAGAGCCCTCACTGACTCTTTTCAAGAGAAATCTTGATGAGTGGATGGGAGATCGTAAGTTTACCCCGGGGGTCACATCTGTGTCACTGCTAGACAGGGGCACAGTAAACTAATTCTATTATATAAGGGGACCTTCATTGTGTCACTACTAGACAGAGGCACAGTATTCTAAATTTATTCTGTACATTTTTTGTACCACTTCATGGGGTGGCAAAAGCCACATCACTATGGCTAGGCTTACAAATGCCCCAGGGCAGATAGCCTAGTACTATACTATGAAACTATAAATCTTTATATACACATTGTTATGAGTTACAAGAGCGCTCCAAGTGGACTAAAAGAACGCTGCACTCAAAGTAAAATAAAATAAGAGACTGCAATTTCAACTTTAACCAGTGTTGATCGACTCAACTGTAATGCTTTCACAAATCACCAACAAGGGTGAAGCAAGCTTAGATGTAAGATGAGACATATTTTTAAAAGATTTAAAACATGAAGTGAAAAACCTGCATTCTTTTACTCAACTACAAATAGAGCTGTTTAAAAGACTTAGACAAAAGACTTGTCTAGTGCATTAGGCTCTTTAATTTCAGAATACAGGCAATGGAAGTGACTTCATTCAAACCTGGGCAGTTATAAGAGTTGAGATGCAGTTGCCAAATCAACTCCTGTCTTTCCAAAATTAGATGATAAGGACCCCCTTTTAGATTAACAGTAACCTGACAAATCACTCTAAAATGAAAGTGGTATGTTGGGTGTTCAGCACAATGCCTTGCCAATGCATTAGAAGGTGACTTTTCTCTAATATGGTATGTGTGCTCATAAATCCTCTCTCTTAGTTTTCTGTCCATCTTACCAACATAATATGCTGGACAGGGTACACAACTAGCCAAGTAGACAACAGATTTAGAGTTACAGTTAAATCTACCCTTAGTTTTTACCTTAAAGGAACCTGCTGTGAATTTTGTCCCTGTTGCTATATATCTGCAATAGTTACAGTTTTCACATTTAAATGTACCACCAGATCTACTACAGGTCTGGGGGTTCCATTTCTAAGATCTGTTTCAAGTTCCTGTTCTTCCTGTAAATAAAAGATGGTGAATTACCCAACTTCTCCAACACGTCTGGTTCCATCATGAAGATGCTCCAGTTTCTTTTAAATATAACCTCAATTACTTTGACTTCCAAACAAAATGAGGTGACAAAACTACTTGAAATCTTTGTAGTAGCTACACCTACTGTTTGTGTACAATCATGATTTGTATTAGTGGCTACTTCCAAATTCACATCCTCTTCTGAGGTGACTGACCTAATAGTAGGTCTAAGAAGTGGTTTATAAAACCCTTCTCTCCTTTTGTTTACAACTTCATTTACTAAATCAAGGACCTATGTGTCTGGGTAACCTCTCTTTAGAAACATAACTTTAAGTGTCTCACATTCTTCAAGGAAAGTCACTTCATCAGTCACCATCCTTGCTGCACGGACATGTTGTTCTTCAAGTACAGATCTTTTCTGATGTATAGGATGGCAACTTGTGTAGTGAAGCATGGTGTTAGAATATGTGGGTTTACGGTAGATCCTGGCTACATAGCGCTGTTCTTCTATGTTCTTTTTTAACTCAATGTCTAAATACGTAATGGAATTCTCATGGTATGTGTGGGTAAACTTGAAATAAACGGTGCTGCTGTTAAGATGTTGCACAAAACTCTGGGCTTTGGATACAGTACCCTTAAACATCATAAAAATGTCATCCAAAAATCTTGTGTACATCTTTATTCTGCCAGACCACTCATTATCCGAAAGAATGTTTTTATGTTCCCAGTTAGCCAGCACCAAGTTAGCATAGCTCCCCCCACATGGTGAACCCATAGCCACACCAATTTGTTTGTAAATCATGTTGTCACATTACAAAGTTGTTAGTCAGAATAACTTCCATGATTTCTTGAAATAACCTAATTTCTCTACTGTTGGCCCCATGCACTAATAGTCTCTCGGCTACCTCCTGATTACCTTCATCATTGGGAATAGAGAAATATAAGTCAACCATGTCTACTGTTAAGAACATTAAAGACTCATCATATTCAATGTTGTTAATGGACGTTAGAAATGCCCATGAGTCTCTGCAAACTTGTTCTTCTTTTTCGACATACTTTTTCAAGATAGAATCAATGTACTTCGCACTTGCGTATGTGATGGAACCCCGGGAGTTGACTAAGGCCCTCATGGGTGGATTTTGTTGGTCTTTGTGCAATTTCGGCAACCCAAATCTTCTTTCGGCTTTTCCCGGATGTTCATCGTGCATACAGCTGCAGTCATAACAGATGGGTTATCCTGCCGTCAGGCGGGTCCTCGGTCGACCGAATTCCAAAGTCTAGGTCCGGCGTTGGTTGTCATCGCTTCTTCCCTGACATCAGTGCAGCAAGGGTATAAAAGAGCCAGCCGACGCCATCTTCTCCAGTCTTTCTTGCCACGCGGTGCCCGAAGCAGAAGCAGTTCGCAAGTGTCAGTCGGCCAGCTCCTGAGATTTACGAAAATATTTCAGCCGAAGTCTTCTTGAAAGCTAAGTACCCCGTTGGGGAAACTTTTCTTGCCTCAGACTGATGTCAGACAAAGTTAATAATTGCATTTCATGTGGGAAGCAAATACCGCATAAGGATTTCCACTCTTTCTGTATTCCTTGCTTAGGCCCAGACCATGACGTCTCGGCCTGCCGTTTTTGTGCTAGATTCAACAAACGCACTGTTAAGCGTCAGGCGGAGTTCACCCTTCACTATTTTGGTAAAAAAAAAATTTAATTATATTATGTCGTTGGATACTCCGACTCCAGTTTTGAGTAAAAGACGCAAAGATAAGGACCGACATACAAGGTCCGCGACTTCTACTGACACCACGCTAAGGCCGACTACCGGTTCTCCGGTTCTCAGCGAGGCGCCTACGCAGCCCCTGAGTACCGATGACACTTCATTACCGGTGTCTTCAGTACCCGAGGTCGCAGGCTCCTCTGTCCCCATTCCGACTACAGATACCGAAGCCACTCTTGGCGGGGAAACCTAGAGTTTAGACAGGCCTGCCATTTCTCAAGGTGTCTTCAGGCCTTCCTCCTTCTCTATTAAAGCTTTCACAAAATCTAAAGCAGCCATGAAAACTAAAAAACAAGGACCTCAGACCCCCTCTCAAGGCCCCATGCCTAAAACACAGATGCTCAAAATGGCTGAGGACTTGATTACTCTTGTCAGGGGTTCTCAACCTCCCTCGGACAAAAGGCCCAGATTAGAGGAAGACTACCCTTCCTCAGATCAAGCCTCTATTACCTCTGAACATTCTGAGGACCAGGACTACACCTATTCTCCTTTTGAAGACTCTGATGCAGAGGAGTCTATTCCCTCGGTCTCCCCCCTCGGTCTCCCCCCCCCCCCTCCGAGGACTACTCTTTTGGGGAAACCCTACATACTTTGAGGGAACACTTTCACTGGGAAGGCCAAGATTACTCAGATTCCAAGAAAAGGCTCAGGGATTTTCTCTTGCTCCCCCAGCATAGGCCTCTGGCTATCCCTCCTGTCTTAGATATATTAGATGATGTGTACACAGAAGCCAGCCTCAACCCAGATTCTTTACCTCCAGCTCCTGTTAAACCAGACAGGTATTACCGGGTTCCTGATTCACACCAGTTCCTAAAGCCAAAAGCCATACTGCTGACCCAGAAACTATTTCACAGGGTCCCAAGGGAATTAAGGCCTCTACTGCTAAAAACCCATTACCTTCAGAGAGAGATTCCAGAGCTTTAGAAAGGTGGGGAGAAAAGGTGTATACCTCGGCCACGTTAACCATGAGGGCATTAAACTGTCAGTTCCATATGTTAACGTATCAACAGTTTTTGTTATCTCAGTTGAAAAGCAAAATGACACAACCAGAACAACCAGATTTAAGAGTTGCAGGATTTGTTGCATAGTGCAGAGTAAGTGGGTAAACATACCTTGCAGTGTGGTTTTGATGCTTTAGAGGCCTCATGTAGAGCTGCTGTTACAGGGTCTGTCATACGTAGACATGCTTGGCTCAAAGAGCAAGCCTTACCAGATCATGTCAAAGCTAAATTACTAGATGCACCTCTTCAAAAAGATGTATTGTTTGGTGTTAAAGCTGAGGAGGTACTAAAGAAAATGGAGGAAAAGGCGAGATCAATGCAAACAGTGAAAGATTTCCTGCAGGTACAACCTCCACATTTCAGCAGAAACTGGCCTTCAAAAAATTGGTCCTTTCCAGCCACGGACAGACCTCAAAGAGGCAGATACAGGCGCCCGAGGGGTAGAGGGCAATCTCAAGGATCATTCAGAGCCAGACAATGGCAAGCACCAACCCCAAGAGGTGGAGAAGATGGATCACAGTCATTCAGAAAGCAGACACAATGACTTTCCCCTTTACCTGCCAAGCAAAGCTTTAATGGCAGCACCTTTGGGCGGAAAACTGGCATTATTCTCAAAAAATTGGCATATTGTCACAAAAGACAAATGGATTCTGGACATTATAGACAGAGGCTACAGATTCCACTTTCACACCCTTCCAAAAATGAGAGGCATGCCAAACCTGCCACAAAATCAAAGGGCAGAGGCACAAAAACAAATTTCAGCTCTCATGGACATGAAAGCTATTCAAGAGGTACCTGCAAAAGAACAAGGTCAAGGGTTTTATTCCAGATTATTCCTGGTACCAAGGAAAGACAAAGATTGGTGACCTATTTTAGACCTATCCATCCTAAACACATATTTACAGGTACCAAAATTCAAGATGCTCACATTACAGCAGCTTCTTCCCATGCTGGACAAGGAGTCTTGGCTGGTAACATTGGACCTCAAGGAGGCATACCTGCATGTCCCTATCAGACAAGATTGCAGAAGGATACCTCAGATTTCTTGCAGGTTCAACCCATTATCAATTCTCTGCATTGCCCTTTGGCTTATCTACTGCACCCAGAGTGTTTACGAAATGCCTGGCATCAGTAATTGCCTTCTGCAGACTTCAAGGAATACAAATATACCCATATCTGGACGACTGCCTGATCCAAGCGGACAGCAAGGACATACTTCTGAAACACCTGGTGTTTGTAATAAAACTGTTGAACTTTCTGGGATACACAGTCAACAAAAAGAAATCAAAACCTAATACCCTCTCAAAAAATAATTTTCCTGGGTGCCAGCTTGGATACAAACACCCAGATGGCCTACCTCACGCCAGACAAACAAGGGCAACTATCTCAATACTTCAGCAAAATGGCAACCTTCACCAGGCTGACTGCAAGGAAAGTCCTGCAGGCTCTGGGATTCATGGCATCTTGCATCCTTCTGATCCCATGTGCAAAGCTGCATATGAGGAAACTTCAATGGTACCTAAAAAACTTATGGTCTCAACACAGCCACAGTTTGGAAACAATTATACCACTCATTCTATGTCTTCAAAAGGAATTTCTGTGGTGGACTCAATCATGCCAAAGAAACATAGGTCTCCCTTTCTGCATACCTCAAGCAACTCATATCATCACAACAGACGCCTCGGACTACGCCTGGGGGGCACACATGACAGATCAGTGCATTCAGGGAAAATGGTCCCAAAAAGAAAAGCACCTACACATCAACCAAAAGGAAATGCTAGCAGTGCAAAATGCTATTATGGCCTTCAAAGACCTACTGCATCCAGGCCAGCTATTGATAAGGACAGACAACACCACAGTGATGTGGTACATAAACAAACAGGGGGGAACACATATATACCCCCTGTGCAGACTAGCCATGACCCTATGGAACACAGCTCTGGAATTGCAAATCCAACTTCAGGCACAATTCCTGCCAGGGAAGGAAAACACACTCGCAGACAGCCTAAGCAGAAATATGACAGATCCACACGAATGGAGGTTGCATCCTCAAGTTTTCGCAAAGATAACTCAGGCATGGGGACAGCCAGACATGGATCTCTTTGCTACGCACAGAAATTACCAATTGAAAAAATTTTGTTCAAGGACCTATCATCCACAGGCCTGGAAAGTGGACGCACTTTCTTTCAATTGGACAACATTGACAGTCTATGCCTTTCCGCCTCTCCCTCTGCTGCCCAAAGTTCTATTAAAAGCCAGAGCAGAGAGGCCGGAAATGATTCTCATTGCTCCAGATTGGCCAAGACAACACTGGTATCCGCTCCTGAAGAGCCTGACACATTCCCCACCATGGATCCTACCTCTAGTGCCTCTTCTGCTGTCCCAGCACAACTTCAAAACTCTTCACAGCCAACTCAAAACCCTAAATCTAGCTGCATGGAGAATCCCTTGATTTCCCAACAGACCCTCCTCTTCAAAGAGGTGCAGGATGTCATCTTGGAGGCCAGAAGACCTTCTACTAGAAAAGCCTACTCCGCCAAATGGAAACGATTTTGTGCCTGGAATCAGAAAAAGGGCCAGAATCCTTGGGTAATAAATTTACCTCAAATTTTACAGTACCTAGCTGAGATGATAAACAGTGGACTTTCCTTCTCCTCCATCAAAATCCACGCTTCAGCCATTTCTGCACAATACAACACAGATCCTCCTTTATTCTCTCATCCTCTCTTAAGACAGTTCCTCAGAAGGGCAAAGAATATAAAACCCCCAAGGAAACCACCAGTCCCTGCATGGGACCTCAACTTCATATTGGAAAAGCTGACCCTTCCTCCATTTGAGCCAGCTGCTTCAACAGAACTACAATATTTGTCATGGAAAACAGCCTTCCTTCTGGCTATCACCTCAGCACGCAGGGTTTCGGAGCTACAGGCCCTCATGGCTGTGCAACCTTTCATCATTTTCCATCAGGACAGAGTTTCCTTACGAACCAACTCTACCTTTATGCCAAAGGTAGTATCCAGTGTAGCCTTGAATCAGACTGTCCACTTACCTACCTTTTACCCTAACCCACAAAACAAAGGGGAAAGACTACTGCATTCCTTGGACATTCACCGACAACTTCGTTATTATTTGGACAGGACAAAGCCATTCAGGAAATCCGAGCAACTCTTTGTGTCCTATGCTACAGGTGCTCAAGGAAAGGCCATCTCCAAACAGACAATCTCAAAATGGATAGCCCACTGCATACGCTTTTGTTACTCATTTCATTGGAAAAGCTGTGCCTTCAAGCATCGGATCCCACTCCACAAGGGCCACAGCTACCTCTGCAGCTTTCCTCAGGGCGGTTCCTACCAAGGACATTTTGGAAGCAGCCACTTGGAGTTCAGTGCACACTTTCTCCAAACACTATCACCTTCCACTTTACTCTAAATCTAGAGCGGGATTTGCCACAGCTGTCTTGCAGGGCATCCTCGCTCCTCCTAGTTCCACTTAGTGCCTGCCACCCCTACTTAGCTTTGGGATTCTACCCATCTGTTATGACTGCAGCTGTATGCACGATGAACATAGTACACTTTTGTACCTACCATAAATGTAGATGTTCGAGTGCTCATGCAGCTGCAGTCCAGGTTTCCCTCCCTCCATCCGCTCTTAGGACAGGCCTTATGACAAACACCTTCTCATACAACCTATTTGGGGTATTCTTTTATGGTGTATTTGCGTGCAACTACTGTTTTTTGATTATTCTATATTGCATGATTACATAAGTTTATGTTTTGCCTTCCTTCTGGGGGCACCTGACATCTGGGGCAAGAAAAACTGAAGAAGATGGCGTCGGCTGGCTCTTTTATACCCCTGCCGCACTGACGTCAGGGAAGAAGCGACGACGACCGACGCCGGACCTAGACTTTGGAATTTGGCCGACCGAGGACCCGCCTGACGGCAGGATAACCCATCTGTTATGACTGCAGCTGTATGAGCAGTCGAACATCTACATTTATGGTAGGTACAAAACTGTACTTTAGGGGTCGCCACAGCGGATCACCTTGTCCGCTCATGATTGGCAGTGGAGTTTTACGGTGTCTAGTTGCCAGCCCGGCGCCCAACCTTCCACAGAAGGGGCACACGCACACACACTCACACCTAGGGCCAATGTAGAGTGTCCAATCCACCTACAGCATGTCTTTGGGATGTGGGAGGAAAGCGGAGCACCCAGAGGAAGCCCACGCAACCACAGGGAGGACATGCAGACTCCGCACAGAAGGCACCCCAGCCGAGGATCGAACCGGAGAACGTCTTGCTGTGAGGCGGCAATGCTAACCACTGCACCACCATGGCCGCCCAATTTCGGCAACCCAAATAATGTTGGTATTTTAGGGCTAGGTGTAGACAAGTAATTGAATATGTCCATGTCTATCATACCTTCGATGAATAAATCCATTTAAGAAACAATGAACCTTTTTGTAGGCCCTATTCATCTCATTGACACTGGATTCAGCAAAAATGCCACTTTCCAAGACCATACACATTCTTGAATTGTAGTCACATAAATTCATAACTACTAGCCCACCTCCCTTGTCTGGTTTTAAAAAACGGATAGGAAGACTTTTGGTTAAACTCAGGATATCCCTCTCTCCAGCATCCATGTTTAGTGTACCAACACTATTCTTGCTGTTTCTTTGCAAGTGCCTAAGGTCAAACTCACATAAATGTTCAAAATCACCTAACAATGGGTGCATTTGTGGGTTGAAGATACTGGACACTCTTAGGCTGTTGTTAACAGAACTGTTCTCACCAAAAATCAAGTTTAAATTGAGTTTACGGGTGAAAAGTTTTAGATCAATTAATGTATCAGGAAGTCTAAAGTGGTAATCTGGAACAAAAGTTAGACCCCTGCTAAAAACTTCGTAAAGCTTAGAGTCAATGTCATAGTCAGAGAAGTTATAAATTTTAAAAATCACCTTTTCTATTAAACAGAATGGTAGGTTTAATAGTTATTTGTTCTACTTGGTTACCTACTTCTTGGCTCCTTTCGCCCTCATGTTGTACTTGGGTCGATGGTTTTGGCCATTGTTGGAAAAAAAAGACTGGTCATATACGTTGTTTGAAACACCATTTTTGAGACCTATTACCTTGACTCTGGGAAGAGTTGTAGTTCGCTTCCCTTACTTCATCAATAGGGACAGTGTTACTTTGTTGGTTAGAGAAATGTTCTGTTAAACACTGATTAAAGTTTGTAACCTGAGCCCCTCTCTCCTGCACAAAAGCAGCTATACATTTTAGTTCTTTACAGGTTTTCATAGTTGCTGTTTTTATATCTGACTTGTTGCTGATGTCATGTGTCAAAGCTTAATTACTTATGCAATACCATTGTTTAATGTTTTTTGAAACCCCCATGTGGTCTGTATTAAAGTGAGCACTTGTGCTACTGTTGTAGGTCTGAAGAAGTCTTCTAAATTAAGACGAAAAGCACTTAACCGTTTATTTTTGTATCCTACTGTTTAGTTACAAAGTAATAAACCTGTTTTTACTTTTTTTCGCTTTGGAGACTTTGTGTCCTTGAGCCTTCGTTTGTTTCGTATGTCGATGTCAGAAAAAGTTAACAGTTGTCTTGCCTGTGGAAAGCAAATACCTCACAGAGATTTTCATTCTTACTGTGTCACTTGTTTAGGCTCACACCACGAAGTCCCTTGCTGTCGGTTTTGTGCCTTGTTCAACGCCCAAACTATTTGTCTTCGGGCTATTTTTGTCTCTAAATTCTTTGGCCCTCATTCTCCGTATTCCGAAATGACTTTGGTAAGCCATCCAACTACTGATGATCTGAACAAACGCAAAGATAAAGACAGAGATAGACTGCATAGGTCCAAAACTGCTGATGATGCTTCCATTAAGCTGGTTGCCAGTCTGCCAGTATTCAGTGAGGTGCTTTCGCAGCCCCTGTTACCCGCTTCTGCAGATTCGCAGGTCTCTACTGAGACCCATTCGGTGTCTGGTATGCCGCAAGATGCTTCTTTGACTATGGAACCTGTGAATGTCTCTACCTTGGTGGGTCCGGAGCCGCTGTGCAGGCACCGGCTTCTGAGGGTGTATTCAGACCTTCCGATGTTCGTATCAAACCAACTACTTTGTTAATGACTAAATGTACCGAATTTCTCAGGCCCAGAGTTTGCACTATACCTAGGAAACGGATGACCAAAGCACATTCTCAAGCTCCCATGCATGGTTAGAATGGATGAAGACCTTATTACTTTAATTAGGGGAAGCCAGCCTTCCCCCTCTAAAAGACAAAGAATTTATTTTCCTTCTGATTCTTCAGACCATGAGTCTGATGACGCTGATTCCTGTGATTACCAGGACATACCCTTCTCTACCTATGAGGACTCGGATGCAGAGGATTCAATCCGCCCCCCCCAGAGGACCTTGCATACCCTAAGAGAGCATTTCCGCTGGGAATGACAGGACTACCTTCAGTCCAAAAAGAGACTCGGGGAATTTTTAGACTTGCCTCAGCATAGGCCTCTAGCTATTCCCCCTGTCCTGGATATTGTAGATGATGTCTTCATGGAATCCAGCCTTACCTCTGATACTTTACCACCTGCTCCTAGAAAGCCTGACAGATACTACAGAGTACCTGACTCAATTTCTCTTTAAAAATCCCACTGCGGATCCAGACCATTTCCCAGGAACCTAAAGGTATTAAGGCTTCTACAGCCAAAAACCCTACCCCTTCGGAGAGGGATTCTAGGGCTCTAGACAGCTGGGGTAAGAAGGTTTATACCTCTGCAACTCTTGCCATCACTGCTTTAAATTGCCAGTTTCACATGTTGAAGTACCAGTAGCATATTATTGGTCTAATTAAACAAAAAATGTTGTTGATTCCTGATTGTGCAGAAAATAAGGACTTACAAGACTTAATGCATTCTGCAAACCAAGTTGGTAAACATACTTTGCAGTGTGGTTTTGATGCCTTAGAAGCATCTTGCAGGGCTGCTGTCACTGGGTCTATTTTGAGAAGGCATGCTTGGCTGAAGGAACAAATCTTGCCAGACCATGTCAAGGCAAAATTACTTGATGTTCCATTAAACCAAGATAGTTTGTTTGGCTCTAAAGCAGAAGAAGTTCTTAAAAAGATGGAGGAAAAAGATAAATCCATGCAAACTGTTAAAGATTTCTTACAGGTACAGCCACATAGATTCAGTAGACATTGGCCTTCAAAAAATTGGTCCTATCCAGTCCCTTCCAGACCTTCTCAGCCCAAACCCAAGGGCAACAGACCACAAAGACTACAGTCTCAGGGTATGCACAGATCTAAGCAATGGAGTGCTCCCTCCTCAAAAACTGTGAGTGGTAAGCCACCCCCTATGGAAAAAGTTCACAATGACTTGTCCTTAATCCTTCCCAGCCATGCCCAAGTACTTGCACCCCTAGGAGGAAAACATGCCCTGCATGCAAAAACTGTAAGTATATTACCCGGGACCGATGGGTCTTAAACATTGTATCCCAGGGATACAGATTCTATTTCCACTCTCTGCCAACCCCAAGCGGATTGCCAGACCTTCCTCCAAACCAGTGGACAGAGGCCCAAAAGCAAGTACTTTCTCTTCTCACTATCAGGGCTATTCAACCTGTGCCAACAGAGCAAAGGGGAACACGGTTTCTACTCCAGGCTGTTCCTGGTGCCCAGGAAAGAGAACTCTTGGCGCCCTATTCTAGATCTGTCATCCCTAAACACCTTCCTACTGGTACCAAAATTCAAAATGCTTTCACTCCAGCAGCTCCTTCCTATGCTAGCCAAGGACTTCTGGCTAGTCAACCTAGACTTGAAAGAAGCTCATCTGCACATCCCATAAGGGAATCTTGCAAGAAATATCTACATTTCAGGGCAGGCTCTATGCACCATCAGTTCTCTGCACTTCCCTTTGACTTATCTACTGTGCCCAGGGTATTCACAAAGTGCCTGGCTCCAGCCATTGCTTACTGCAGGCCGAGAAATATTCAAATTTACCCATACTTGCACGATTGCTTGATTCAGGCGGACAGTCAGGAATTGCTACTTCAACACCTGAAGATTGTAAAGAGACTCCTAACTTCACTGGGGTATACCATCAACGAAAATAAATCACATCTGGTACCCAGCCAAAAGATTGTATTCCTGGGAGCAAGCCTGAACACAACTTCCTAGATGGCATTCCTCACTCCAGAAAAGCAGGTTTATTTGACAATTTATTTCAAACTACTGGCCACCCAAACCCAAAAGATTGTATTCCTGGGAGCAAGCCTGAACACAACTTCCTAGATGGCATTCCTCACTCCAGAAAAGCAGGTTTATTTGACAATTTATTTCAAACTACTGGCCACCCAAACCCAGCTGTCTGCAAGAAAAATACTGCAAGCCGTAGGGTTCATGGCCTCATGTATTCTACTGATTCCATATGCAAGACTGCATATGAGGAAACTTCAGTGGTACTTAAAAAGTCTCTGGTGCCAACATTCCCAGGAACTGGAAACAGTGATTCCTATCATTCCTTGCATAAGGACAGATTCCTTTGGTGGGCAGAGGCTTGCAACCACAACAAGGGACTCCCATTCTCACAACCCCCTGCCGTCCAAACTCTGACAACAGACTGATCAGACTATGCATGGGGAGCTCGCATGGCAGGCAAATGCATTCAAGGCAAATGGAGCCCAGGACAAATTCACCTACATAACAATCAAAAAGAAATGTTAGCTGTACAGAATGCACTGACAGCCTTCAAATACCTTATCCTGCCAGGACAAATCCTGATAAAGACAGACAACACCACAGTTATGTGGTACATAAACAAGCAGGGGGGATTTCACTCCTACCCATTCTGCAGGTTAGCCATGGCTCTGTGGAACACCGCCTTAAGCAACCAAGTGCACCTGGAAGCTCAGTTCCTGCTAGGCAAACAAAATTCACTGGCAGACGACTTAAGCTTTAATGTAATGGAACCACACGAGTGGAAATTGGAACCAAACTCATTCAGACTTCTAATACACAGGTGGGGGGGGACACAAGAGGTGGACCTCTTTGCTTCCCCCCAAAACCATCAGCTAAACAAATTTTGCACCAGAATTCCCCACAGCCAAGCTTGGAAAGTGGATGTCCTATCCTTCACATTGGAAAACCTCTCAATCTATGCATTTCTCCCTCTGCCCCTCCTTCCAAGAGTATTCCTCAAGATCAAACAGGACAAGCCAAGGACAAGCTTTATTGGCCACGCCAACACTGGTACCCACTCCTATGCAGTCTGACAGCAGTGCCACCCTGGCACCTACATCAGACCCCCTCTCTGCTGTCCCAACAGGAGGGACAGATTTTGGATCCTCAGCTGCAAACCCTGAACCTGGCAGCCTGGCTTATTCCCTGAATACATCACCAGCAACCCTCAGCAAACAGGTGCTGGATGTTATCCTTGAGGCCAGGAGGCCCAGTACTAGGAAATCCTTTTCAGAAAAGTGGAATAGATACTGTTCTTGGAGCCAGTCTCAAGGGAGGGACACAGCCGTGCCCTCCTTGCCTCAAATCCTAGATTACGTAGCAGAGCTGCTTCACAAAGGCCTATACTTCTCATCAATTAAGATTCATGCCTCTGCCATCTCAGCTCATTAAAATACTGAGCCACCCCTCTTCTCTCACCCGCTCATCAGGCAGTTCCTGAGAGGAGCTAACAATTTAAGACCCCCAAGGAGAGCTCCCACTCCTGCCTGAGACCTTAAATTTGTACTAGAGAAGCTCACACTTCACCCTTTTGAGCCTACTGCTACATCAGAGTTAAAATTCCTCTCTTGGAAAACAGCCCTACTGCTAGCCATCACTTCAGCAAGAAGAGTGTCTGAGTTGCAGGCCCTTATGGCTGTGGAACCCTTCATTATCTTCCATGTGGACAGGGTTTCCCTCAGGACTAACCCATCTTTTATGCCCAAGGTGGCATCCATTGGTGCTTTAAACCAGTCCATCCATTTGCCAACCTTTTTTCTAATCCTCAGAATAAAGGGGAAAGGATCCTGCACTCCTTGGACGTGCACAGACAGCTCAGGTACTACCTTGACAGGACTAAACCTTTCAGAAAATCTGACCAGCTGCTAGTCAGCTTTGCTACAGGGGCAGAGGGCAAGGCCATTTCGAAACAAACCATTTCTAAATGGTTAGCACACTGCATCCATTTTTGCTACAAACACCATGGAAAACCTACCCCACAGGGGATCAGGCCTCATTCCACTAGGGCTACCTCAACCTCCACAGCTTTTCTCAGGGGAGTCCCTACCAGGGACATCCTGGAAGCTGCAACCTGGAGTTTCTGTATACACCTCACCAAGCATTACCACTTACCTATCTTTACTAAATCCAGAGCTGGATTTGCCACAACAGTTTTACAAGGCCTGCTAGCAAGCCCTACTACTTCTTCACTGCTTCCACCCTTCTTCAGCTTTGGGAATCGACCCAAGTGTGATGACTGCAACAGTGAAACACGAAGAACATAGTACAGTTGTGTACACTTACCATAAATGTAGATGTTCAAGTGTATTCACTGTTGCAGTCCTGTATACCCTCCCTCCAGCCCACTGTCTTTTCATACTTTCTACCTAACCTCTTTTTTGCCCATATCTTATGGAAGTAGTATTTACTTTTTACTGGAGGTGTTTTATACCATTTGATTGCTTCCTATTTTGGGGGCTCCTGACATCTGGGGCAAGAAAAACTGACGTAATGGCGTTGGCTGCATGTTTTATACCCCTGACGTCATGGATGAGGCGACAGCATCCGAAGCCAAAAGTGTAGTCAAAATTTATATAACCTCATTGTTTAGATTTTTATAACTCTGAAATTGAATTGTATCAGTTTGTTTAGAAAATTTAATTTATATTGCATAGTTAAACTTAGCAAAACAGCACAGGAAGTCCAATCCACATTCAAATACATTCAAAAATGTAGTCAATACACATAACGCAGCACAGGTTATATAATGATCATATGACTCAGTTAAAATCACAAAGCAGCCTGGTAATTAAAAGCATTTCATTAAAAAGAATGTGTATAACCTTACTTTGAAGGTACAGCTTGTTTCCACTTCAGTGTTCATTTAAATCTGGAATAACACCGTAAGTGTGGAGTATTGTTTGTTTGGTGAGCTCCAGTCATTTGGTATAACCTCTGTTTGAACTCTGTTATTAAAATTTAGCACAGTTTGAATTGTTTATACCTGATAGACAGTGAGAGCAATGAGGAGGATCTTTTCTTCTTATCAGGCTATTTATTATGAAGGCATCACTGAAGGTACAGGTGATGTTTTAGTGTCAAATGTATCTAATACATGCTATGGCTGATTAAAGCAATTTGATTTTTAGATGGTTTGTTTAATAAACCCATTCAGAATGATAATTTGAGGGCTTCAACATGTTGTTTCTTAAGGAGTGCAAAAAGCTTTTGTAAATATCAGAGGGAAACCAAACACTAGAAATTGGGCAGGGATCAGTGGCAAGTTTTGATCAAACTCAGAAGAAGAATTTTGTTGTGGTTATTTCTTCCAGTTTCTTATGCAGGTAACGTTGGCTGTACTAAGTATAGAACATGATTTAAATATGTGTTTTAAATTACAGAACTCTGAAGTGAACGCTAAAGTACTTCCCCTTACAATTTGTTAATCCGCAATTTAATCTACTGTTACAAAGCTGAGTGGATTTTGGCTGCTTTTCAGAACAAGACTTATAAAAATTACATATTAAATTTCTCATAATATTTTAAGTTATTTTTTCCTAATTGATAAAACATCAAGGGAAGCGCAATATGTCCAGTTATGTCACTGGTAAATACTAAGTAAATATGCTTTTGAACTCCGTTTTGAAGTTATTTGTTAAGATTCCCTCTTGTTTGAGAAGTATGATTGATTTTATCCCTAAACTCAAACACCTTAAATAGAAAGAACATGGCTGTTTTTTTTTAAATAACTTCATTAAAATGTTACTCAAGACATATGAACTGAAACATTACAACAGAGAAGAAAACCACCCCATATTAACATTTTTTCCAGTTACACACACTATTCATTACAGGTTTTCTTTGTTTATAGCAACTGTCTTTTGAGTCCAGCATCGCATAAATCACTCAGTTCCTGGCTTCCCTTAAAGATCATTCTTCCTGTACATTATTCTGCATGTATTGTTCCCACAAATTCTGTTTATTTCTGTGTAATTTGTTCCTTCCTTTTTCTAAAGAACCCTCTTCCAGTTCTTCATTTTTACAAGGAGAAGGCCCAAGATTATATTCTAGGTTTATTGAAGTTTTGTCTTAACTCGTAATGGTCAGTTATTTTCAAAAAAGAATGCTACATGGGTGCACCATATGCTCCCACACATGCTAATAACTTCATATTGGTTATTTTGAATATGGTCTCTTCTGTCTTCCTGAGATTTGTTTCACAGTAAGGTGATTTTCTACTGACATTAGGAAGATCTTATTTTTATTTTTTTGTTCCGACGGTCTACAGAAAGAGCTTGTTTGAATTAGTTGACTTGTTAATCTAGAATGATGTGAGGTTCAAGTTTTCTCAATAAATGAATGACAGTATGGTTTGTTTGTCTGGAGGTGACGGAACAGCCTTGGGAATAAAATTAGAACCAAAATGTTGTAAAAACCTACAGCAGTTATGTTTCTGAGGGCTTCCTTTGCACACCCTCCTTATCTTTTGAAATCTTTACTATGTGGTAAGTGTAAAAAAGATGAATTTTTAGCAAGTGATATATTAGATTTTATTGTTACAGCTCAGGGTGGACATACCGTTCTAAAGGAATTATTCATACCTGTTTGAAAAAGATGTGTTTAGAATTCTGGTTTGGATGTGGAAATTCGGATATTGTCAGCTCGAAATAAAGTTGAAATGGAGACAAACTTGAATATTTATTTGATGATTACTTATTCACTTTTTTTTTTAATCTGGAATAGCTGATATTGTTATAGAGTCCATTGGCATATTTTACTTGGTAATCTGCTATTCAGAACAGTTTTCTTACAAGAGGTGAAGTCCTTTATACAAGAGGCACATTTTTCAGGTTTTTTATTTCATAGGATATTGCCTAGACTTTCATCATAGTTCATGGGGGAAGAGGATGATCTTTACCTTAGCTGATGGGGAAGGGGATATAACCCTGGGAACCCTGTAACCCATGTTCTGAAGTTTTGAGATGTGCTTTATTAAATATTGAAATTTCAGTTGACATGCCTGTTTAAATGCTTAACTAAACAAGATGTGTATGGTATTAGATACAAGCGTTCTTCTGAATAATGTTGTGTTATTGTAGCGTTGTCGCCTCACAGTAAGACGCTGTTCAGTTCGATTCTCAGCTAGAGCGTCTTCTGTGTGGAGAAATGCATGAATGGGCGTACCTTCGCTGAAGGTTGTGCGTCTGGGCTGGTAACTCGGCATGTAAAAATCAACTACCAATCATTAGCAGACCGGCATTCCGCTGTGGCGACCCCTAACCGAAAAAGCCGAAAGACACAAACAAACAAATTGCAAACTAAAAGACCAGTCAAAATATGTATTCAGGAATCTATATAACGTGGAAATTTAAAAACAAGCTGTCCTAGAAATATTATTTTAAAACATGCTGGGGATTTGTGCGCATTAAAATGTAATAATTAATTGGAAGGTTTATCTCTGTCTCCAGCAGGACCAACACTGCCAAGAATTAGTCAGCCTTGTGCATGAAACTTTCCCAAACTATGTTGTTAGCTCCTCCACTTTTGATGTTTTGCAGCTAAGGACACATGCACAGATGCCTTTAGCTACACATTAAATTCCACTGACCAGTGAAACAGCAGTTTCTGGGTACTAGTAATATTTTCAGCTGTGTGGTAGCAGTGTGCTGCTCTGTCCTCTTGTAAAAGACTCTTCTTTTTCTGATTAAAGTTCAGTTTAGTTTGTGTGTGTTTTGTGTGTGTGTGTATACATATATAGATATGCATATATATGTATTTAAGCATACCCACACACACTTGCGTCTGCTGTGCCGTGTGCTCTGTAGGCTATGGAAAAGTATAGATAGGCTTCCCTTCCCCTGCTCTCTTTTTTCATGCAAATGTTAACCATGTAGATGGACTGGCTCAACAAACCTTTTCATCAATGACCTCAGCCATAAGCAAAGTATAACTACAGTGTTTTTAATTCAAGCAAAGTATAACTACAGTGTTTTTAATTCAAGATTTACAGTCTTTACCATCTTGAATGACCATAAAGTATAACGTACAATGAATGCTATACAATTTTTGAGGAATACAGAGTTAATACAGCTGCAGTGTACAAATATTGCAGTTGGCAACATTTCAAGATTACAATAGCAGTAACTTTACATAAGAAACAAGCAATCAATTAGAAAGACTTTGTTAAAAAAGAGTAAATTGCAAGGGAATGGATGAATGTATATTACTAGAGGGAAGGAAAAGTTCTAGAGTAAAGGAAGGTAAAGTGAAAGAGAGTCACATGTGGGAATTAAGCATTGTGCAAGAGTATAGAAAATGAAGAGAGAGAACTATAGTTTACTGTGGTTATTTACAGTATGGGTGTTGTGAAGGGTAAGTAGTAGGTCAGGAGTTATGCAAGCAATAATGCCCAACAGAGTGTGTGTTACTGAGTAAATAGCGCCTGCCCAGGGGTGTTATGTGGCCCAACACCGCACACAAAGGGCCTCTACACCCCTGGAAGGGCATTATTTGCACAGTAACACACAGTCTGAATGACATTATTGCGCTTGGAGAATGGGCAGTCTGTAAAATTGTTGTGTTTTACTTATTTTTTATTACTCTCTTTATTTTGTATATTTTTGATGTAAAATAGTTCCTCCATCTAATTTTTCACACTTGGAGTTGTTGTTGTTGTTTGTCTTTCGGCTTTTCCCGGTTAGGGGTCGCCACAGTGGAACTCCGGTCCGCTAATGATTGGCAGTAGATTTTCACAAACGCCGAGGTGCCAGCTCGACGTCCAACCTTCAATGAAGGCACGCCCATTTACGCATGTCTTTCGAACGCCACCCAACTGCGGGGAGGACATGCAGACTCCACATAGAAGGCACTCCCTGCACTCCAGCCGAGAATCGAACGGGAGAACCTCTTGCTGTGAGGCAACAACGCTACCGCTGCACCACCGCGACATAATTTTTCACACTTGGAGTACTAAACCGCCTATAATTGCAAAGTACCTTGCAAAGGTAAGGGAAAACCGCTCTTAAACTTTACAGCAAAGCACCTAAACAAGCATGTCCAAGGGTCAGCTTCCGGTGATTTCTCCTGTCCACCTGGTGAATCTGGGCATATTGGGGCAGTGCGGCAACTGCCTCATGTACACAGACAATCCTCTCCTCCTACCACCCAACATTACAACCTGCGAGAGATGCACTTACATAGCTAAACTCGAAGCAAAGCTCTCTCCGGCCAAGATTGTGCTAGACAGTCGAGGAGAAGGTTAACACCTGCATTTCACCTCAAGCAACTCATAGCCCTTCAACACCTACACATAGCAACACTAAACCCACATATGCGGAGGCCCTTAACATTAACCTGCCCAAGCAACAAGGACCTCCGAAGCTGAAATGCAAACAAACACCAGTCACAACCAAAATGACACATAGCTCACAACAACCAGTGTGCCACCCAACAACAGCCCCTAAGGCAAGACAATGTACCCAACACTTTAGTCATAGGTGACTCTATAGTCAGGCACACTGATGTCCCCACTCTTCAGGCTGAACAAGGAGAAAATTACAGTCAGCTGCCTGTTGGGTGCCAGAATCCGCCACATAACACATGCACTCAAGTCACTCCACAACAAGTACAAATACGACTCTGTCATTGTCCATGCTGGAGTGAACGACTTGAGACGTACCTCCCTGGACTACATGTAAAGAGACATGGAAGAGCTCTTGGATCATGTGACCCAGGCAGGTATGACCCTAGCCCTGAGTAGCATCCTGCCTTCGCCCAGAATGATACCACAGTATAAGGACAAAATGATTGACTTCAACAATTGGCTAAGCTTCTGGTGTCATTCAAAGGGGATCCAGTATTTGTCTGCCTGGGAAGACATGATCGACAAGCCACGTTGCTTTGCAAGAGATGGTCTGCACCTGTCACCCCTGGGATTCAGGTTACTGGCTAAAGCTCTTGCCACCCCTATAGTGCCTTTTTTAGGTAAGGTTCGTAGGATAAAACCACCACCGTAACAGATACAAGCATGCAAAATCTGAAGGTAATGCTACTCAGTGCTAGAAGTCTAAACCTCAAAATGCACTCTCTCGAGGCACTCCTAAAAATGGAGAACATCAATATCTGTGCAGTAACTGAGACCTGGTTCAAGGCTCCAGAGAGCACCCCTGCAATACTAGGCTACAATTCTTACCACACTTTTCGGCCACAAAACCAAGACCGAAACACTAAAGGTGGAGTGTCCATATTCACATCTCCAGGCTAGTTGCCCAACACAATGCATCTGAAATTCTCCAGGTGCAACTAACACTTGGTAAGACTGCAATCCAAATTGTAGCTTGCTACAGATCCCCCACCATGCCCCAAGATTCTCACTACATCTTTCTAAACATATTAGAAAATATTAAGATACAACCAAACACCCCAATACTGGGTGATTTCAACTACCCTGCCATTAATTGGGAAAACTACTCGGGTACCAACTCCTTTTCCCAACGGTTCTTTGATTTCATAAATTCCAACGCCCTGGATCAACTAATCCATTGTCCCACCAGGGGCTCCAATATCCTAGACCTGGTCATTGCCAACATGGGAGATAGATGCTCCACACCAGTGGTCACTCCCTCATTGGACAGGTCTGACCATAAGCAAATCATCCACATCCCACCCCCCCCCCACCCCCCTAGTAAGGAAACCTCCTTAAAAAAACTTCTCCAAAGCCAACTTCATGCTACTGAAGTCAGAAGTGATAAACTTCACAACACCCACACTGACGGGATCTGAAAGTTCGACTGCAGAATCCTACACTAAGGCACTGTACGAGCACATCCACTCGTGCATGAATCGTGCCATCCCAAATAGAACCAAGATGCTCTTCTCCAAAAAAACGAAGCCAATCTGGTGGTTCCCTCATATAAACCAACTTTACAGCAGAAGGAAGAAACTGTTGCAGAAAAGAGGAAAATCCCAGGATGCAAAAAACTCCCTCACCAGCCTCAGTAAGAAGCTGAGATCCCTCATAAAATCCTCAAAAGCTAGTTACGAAAATAAAATTGCCAAAGATTCCAAAGACAACCACAAGGCATTCTATGTTTATGTCAAGATTCTAAATGGCAATGCTCAGATCTGCTCTGAGCTACAACAGAATGGCATTAAATATACTGATCCCAAGGATATTGCCAGTATCCTGGCAGATCGATTTAGTGCCAACTTCACCCCCCCTCTCACCCCCTAAAGGGCCCATCTCAGTACCAAAAGATTTCAAAATTCGATAATCACGGCCACACAGGTAGAAACCGCACTCTCCAAAGCTAAGAATACAGCATCCATGGGACCAGATGACATTGCAGGCTGTGTACTACATGAACTACAAAATGAACTGGCGCCTCACCTAAGTGTCATGTTTAATCATAGCCTCACCTCAGGCTTCGTGCCCACTGAGTGGCGCACAGCTACAGTTATCCCGCTCCACAAGAGAGGATTCGCCTTGGATCCCGGGAACTACCGTCCCATCAGTCTGACAAGCCTGATCTGCAAGGGCATGGAACGCATTATTATGGAACTTATAAACAAAGACATTGGCAACCTACAAACACTGGACCCCACCCAGTTTGGGTTTGTGAAGGGCCGATCTTGTCTCCTGAATCTGATTGACTTCTTCAAATCAGTCTCCAGAGCTGTGGACGAGGGTAAGGTGGTCCACACAGCCTATCTGGACCTTGCCAAGGCCTTCGATACCATCCCCACTCCAGACAAGTGACAAGTGGAGTACCTCAGGGTTCAGTCATGGGACCACTCTTGTGTGGCATCTACTTCTCTGATGTTCAGGCCAACACTAAGGGAGTCTGGCTAACAAAATTTGTAGATGACTGCAAACTGGGAGCCATTATTGAATTCCCAAATGATGCCTGGTGCCAGAGCCATGGGCTCAAGCTTAATGCCAAGAAATGTATAGTTATCCCCTTTGGAAAAAAATACATTTACCCATGAATTACCACATAGGTGGCAGGACACTAAACATCGAAAGTGTGATGAGAGACTTAGGGACACAGGTGGTTAGGGACACAGGTGGACAGTGGTCTCACTTTCGATAACCACATCGCCACAACAGTCAGGAAATCCTTCTATGTGGCACACCTCATCACTAAGGGCTTTTCATCCAGAAAAAAAGGAGGTCATTGCCCCACTGTACTCATCCCTCATTAGACCCATTGTAGAGTATAATGCCCCATTTGGTGTGTACCTCACAAGACGTCTGCAACAGCTGGAAAGGCCACAGAAATACCTTACTAAAAGAATCACAGGCCTAAATTGGGAATTGTTATGGCTAGGCTTGTATAGGCCCTAGGGCTGATAGCCTAGTACCAACCTATGAACCTATAAAGCAGATGCCGTATGCTGACCATCTAAAAAAAACTCCAACTATACTCTGTGGCATATAGTCTACTCAGAGGCGATCTCTGTTTAACATACAAGGCCATGTCAAACCCTGAGCCATTGGACATGCTCCACTTAAAGAAATCCCAATCTCACAGAGCCACACGCTCCAGGGATCTAAAACCTTGTCATCCCAATGAACAAAACATGCTGGAAGGATAGATTCCTGACCCAGAGACTCCCCATACTCTGGAATAGACTGCCCATATATGTCAAGCAGAGCGCCTCATTGGGCCTCTTCAAAAGGAACCGTGATGATTGGATGGGAGATAGGAAATTCACCCCGGGGATCATGTCAGTCGCCCTGCTAGACAGGGGTCCAGAGAAATAAATATTGTGGAAGAAATATCCAGGGAATTGTTATGGCTAGGCTTGCATAGGCCCTAGGGCTGATAGCCTAGTACCAACCTATGAACCTGTATGTAAATGGTGTTGGATGAAGTATTTTACATCCAAAATGTAACATTTTCAAAGAATATCCAACTATTTACTTAATATTTTGGTCTTTTACTACTAAAATGTGTGGGTTGTTGCCAGTCATTAGGGACTGAAGTCACTAAATAATGACGTACATTTGAGTTTCAGAATTTAGTTCCTTCAGAAAGTTCATGCGAACACAAATCCTGTTATTCAAGCAACTTTGTAATTTTATAAGAGCAATACTTAAAATATATCCCTATTTTTGTGCCTTTGCCCCCCCCCCCCCTTATTTTAGGCTTTATCCAGATTTCTTAATGGTATTGCATACCTCTTAACTGGCGCTGTGGCCAGTGGTCAGTCGATTTCAGTCTCTCTCACACACACACACACACACACTTGTGCTTCAGAAAATGCATGCTAACACAAATTCTGTTATCCAAGCAACTTTGTAATTGTATAACAGCAACATCTGTTCCTTTTTTGACTCTTTGTTTTCTATTTTAGGTTTTATCAAGATTTCTTTAGCTAAGAGGTGAAGAGGTATGCAAACCTCTTAACTGCTGCTGCTGCCATTGTTCGATTGATCTCACTCTCTCTTCACACACACACAAACTCACTTCTGCTTTCGTACACACAAGCATACATACATTCACACGCACAGACAGAAGGATAAACACACACACACGTAGATTTCTTTTTTATGCATCTTTTACACTCACTAAACAACAAAAGTGCTACTTAGCAAGTGTAAAATAATGGCTCGATCGATCTCACTCTCACTTTCATGCACTTATACCCTCACAGACAGTAATGCGTGCACACACACACACACACACACACACACACACACACACACACACACACACACACACACTTTTTCCTTTTTTTTTTTTTTTTTTTAAATTTTACACTCACTAAATAATTTAGCAAAAGTGGTGCTTAGTGAGAGTAAAATAATGGTGGCTGTTAGGTTACTTTCAGTCAGAGCTGCATAATATGCTGCTGTGAAGCAGCAGACTCCTCTTTCGGTGAGCATTGCCTGTAGATTAACACCCTGCTGGATAAAGTTCATTCTCCAATCACAGTGTTGATGTACAGGATGCCCATTCTCTAAACAGTAGCAACATACTAACGCTGATTTCCCTGTAATGTTACAAAATGATGGAGGTGCCAAGTAAGAAGGGCAGAGAAATGTTTATTGGTGAGTAGTGAATAGAAGAGGCAGGTTGAGATAATTTACCAAGTAATAGTTACAGCATCAGGTGGAATTAAACAGTGTGAAATACTTGTGTTATTTGCTGTATTAAATTTTTATAGATGTAGACTATAGTTAGAAATTGGTTGTGCAAATGAAGTGTTGGTATTCAGCCTTCTTCTCTGAAACTGTGACACCCATTAAGGTTAAAAAAGTATTTTTTTGTTTTTAGTTTTTCTATTAAAGTCTTGTTCATAGGTAGGTACTAGGCTGTCGGCCCAAGGGCCCTAAGTAAGCCTAGCCAGCAAGGTTCCCTGGCTTACGCCACCCACGAAAGTTAATTTCCTGTGCCCCTGTCAAGCAGAGCCACAGAAGTGATCCCTGGGGTGTATTTTCTATTTCCCATCCACTCGTCAAGATTTTTCATGAAGAGCGCTAATGAGGAACTTTGCTTGGCATAGATGGGTAGCTTATTCCAGAGTATAGGAAGTCTCCGGGACAGGAATCTATCCCTCCAGCATGTCCTGTTTGTTTTGGTGACAAGATTTAGGTCCCTAGAGCATGTAGCTCAGAGGGATTGGGATTTCTTTAGGTGTAGCATGTCCAACAGCTCTGGGTTTAATACAGCTTTATATGTTAGGCAGAGATCTCCTTGGAGTAGGCGATATGTTGCAGAGTAAAGCTGGAGTTTTTTGACTGTCAGTGTAGGGCATTTGTTTGAGGCCAGTAATCCTCTTTGTCAGGTACTTCTGTGCCCTTTCCAGCTGCTGAAGATATCTTGTAGTGTACATTCCAAAAGGGGCGTTATAGTCTATAATGGGTCTAATGAGTGCCGAGTAGAAGGGAACAGTGACCTCTTTTTTTCCTGGATGGATAACCCTTTTGTGATGAGGTGTGCCACATAGAAGGATTTCCTAACTACTGTGGTGATGTGATTATCAAAGGAGAGACTACTGTCCACCTGGGTCCCAAGGTCTGTTATCACACATTCGGCGTTAAGGAGACCGCCGTTTATGTGGTAGTTCATGGGTACAGAGTTTTTACCAAAGGGGATGACAATGCACTTTTTGGCATTGAGCTTGAGGCCATGCCTCTGATACCAGGCATCTGTCTCAGTGAGGCCCTTCTGTAGGATGTCCACATCATTTGGGGACTTGACTGTGGCTCCTAGTTTGCTGTCATCTATGAACTTTGTGAGCCAGAGGCCTTCTGTGTTAGCCTGTACTTCAGAGAAGTAGATACAAACAGGAGAGGTCCCAGGACTGAACCCTGTGGTACTCCACTTGTCAGGTTTTAAGTCAGATTTGGAGTCTGCATCTTTTACAGTGTGGGTTCCGTCAGTGAGCCAGTTGGGAACCCATCTTGTGACGTAGGGATTTATACCTAGTTTAGTGAGTTTAGCTATAATTCCAGAATGGGGGATGGTGTCGAAAGCCTTGGTGAGGTCAAGATAGGCTGTGTGAACCACCTTACCCTCGTGTACGGCTTTGGTGACTGCCTCAAAGAAGTCGATCAGGTTCTGAAGGCATGATCTGCCTTTCACAAACCCGAACTGGGTGGGGTCCAGAGTTTGGAGGGTGTTTGAGTTCCATGATGATACGTTCCATGGCCTTGCAGATCAGGCTCATCAGGCTAATAGGGTAATAGTTCCCAGGATCAGTGGTGGCTCCCCCTTTGTGGAGTGGGATAACTGTTGCTGTGCGCCATTCAGTGGGCACAAAGCCTGATGTTGAGACTACGATTGAACATGGTGTTTAGGTGGGGAGCCAGTTCGTTCTGGAGTTTGTGTAAAACGCAGCCTGGGATGTTGTCCAGTCCCATGGATGCTGTGTTTTTGGTTTTAGAGAGTGCAGCTTTTACCTGCAAAGATGTGATTACAGAACTCATTCTTCCTGTATAAATATGGGTCCTTTAGGGGGTAAGAGAGGGATAATGTTAGTACTGAACCTATCTGCCAGGATGTTGGCAATATCAGTTGGTTCTGTAATTTTCGTGCCATTGTGCTGTAACTCAGAGCAGATCTGGGTGTTGCCATTGAGATTCTTGGCATAGCTGTAGAATGCTTTGTGGTTGCTCTTAGAATCAGTGGCTATTTTGTTTTCATAGCTAGCTTTGGAGGATCTTATAAGGGATCTCAGCTTCTTACTGAGGTTGACCAAGGAGCTCCTCCACTCATAGGATTTTACTCTCTTTTGCAACAGTTTCTTCCTTCTGTTGTAGAGTTTGTTTATGATAGGGGAACCACCAGATTGGCTTCCTTTTTTTGGAGGATAGCATCTTGGTTCTGTCCATGCACTCATGTAAGTGCTTATAGAGTGCATTTGTGTAGGATTCAGCAGTCGTAACTGTATTGTCCATCTGCATGGGTGTCATGAAGTTCGCCACTTCTGTCTTAAGAAGCATGAAGTTGGCTTTGGAGAAATGTTTTACCGTGGTTTCCTTAATGGTGGGTAGGGGCAGGATGTGGATATCTAGGGTGATTAGCTTATGGTCGGATCTGACCAACGAGGAGTTGACTTCAGGTGTGGAACACCGGTCACTTATGTTGGTAATGATTAATTCTAGGATTTTGTTGCCCCTGGTGGGGGTGTGGATAAGTTGATCCAGGGCATTGGAATTTATGAATTCCAGAAAGCGTTGATCGAAGGAGTTGGTACATGAGTAGTTTTCCCAGTTAATGGTGGGGTAGTTGAAATCGCCCATTATTAGGGTGTTTGGTTGAACCCTAATATTTTACAATATATCAAGAAAAGAGGAGTGGGAATCCTGGGGCATGGTGGGGGATCTGTTGCAAGCTACAATTTGGATTGCAGTTTTGCCCAGAGTTAGTTGCACTTGTATAACCTCTGATGCATTAAGCTGCGCAACTAGCCTGGAGGTATGGATATCCTTAGTGAATGCGGACACACCTCCGCCTTTGGTGTTCTGGTCCAGGTTAGATGGCCGAAAAGTGTGGTATGAGTTATAGCCTGGTAATTGTTTTACCTCTTGGCACTTTAAGTAGATTACTCTAGTTTGCAAGGACTAGCTTATTGAAGCTTTTTTTAATCAGTGGGCTTCTTAAAGTCTGTATAAAGTAGTGGAGTCATCTGGGATGCCACAAAAGTCATGGGGAAGGATTTATGGACTAGATTTTTTGGGGGGAGCAGTATTCACATTTAATCAGTTTATATGAGAAACAAAATAGCAGTAAGTAGGCCTAGAAGTTAATTGATGAAACTGGTAGGTCTGTGGAAAAGTCAGATTCCAACCTGTAAACCAAATTGCAGTCCCAGGTGCCCAGTGGCTAATCGGACCATGTTCACAACCACAGAACACTGGAGATGATTCAGCCAGGGTGGCAGCATTGCACTTGTTGTTTGTCATGATTTCTAAACACTACAGCTGCATGAATTCCTGATTTGATGGAAATTTAACTGTTGGGGCCCACAGTAAAAGCAAAGTTAAAGAATCAGGCAAGCAAGGACAGTACATTGCCTAAGGTTTGGGGTTAAGTTCCAGGTTTTTCAGTGTACATTTTCTTAGAATCATCAGAGCCTGAGTCAGCTTTGGTTTTGGAACACCTAACAAAACAGCTTTTTTGAAGTTCTGGCAGGGGATTGCAGAAACTACTGCAACTCCCAGAGTAGCTAAGCTCTGGGAGAAGAGAGTTTTTGGCAGAACAGCCAAAAACACCATGGTCCTTCCTCAGGTTGCAGGAGACAAGCTCTCAAAAAAGAGAGTTTTTGACAAAACAAGTGGGTACCATGGTCTTTCTTCAGGAGGACAGCAAATTACTCCTTGAGACCTTGCCTGACTGGTGTTCTCTCTGGCAGTTGGGGGTCATCTTTTTACTCCACTGTGGCTGGCCATTACATCTAAACAGTGGATCAGGAAAATAGTATTCAGAGAGTATTTCATTCCTTTCAAGACCATTCCTTTGTTGCACTCTCTCCCTCTTCCCATACCCCTCAACATGTCAGAAGGGAGCACCCTGATTAGTAGCACACAGTTTCTAAGAAGACAAAATACCTCAAACCAGTTCTTGATTTTGAGTGACCTAAATAAGCACACCTGCAGATTGCATAGTTATGGTGCAGTGTATCCTTCCCTATCTGCCTAAAGAAGTCTGGATATGCTCTTCAGACCTCCATGATGCATACTTGCACATCAGGATTGCAGTGCATTCCAGGAAATTCCTTCATATCCATAATGGGGACAGTCATTTTCATTTCCACGTGTTGCCATTTTGTCTCATCTTAACCCTTGCAATGTTCGTGAAATGCATGTCTGTTGTGGCAGCAGCTGTCAGTCTGCAGGGCTTCAGGGTGTTTTCTTATCTGGACAACTGTCTTCTAGTAGTGCCAACCATGGACTCTGCCTGTAGGAATGAACTTCACTTTTTTTCAGTTCTTGAGTTCTGATGCCAGCACAGTTCATTACCTTCATAGAATGCACAGTAGACAAACCGACTTGCTTAATCTTTCCTCCACCAGAAAGGATTTTGACGATCAAATCCACAGTTTTTCTACTATTTCAGGGTAAATCTGTTTTAGCTGGTCTTTGGCTTGAGCATTGGCTCTCATGATGTCCACTCTGTTCATGGTAACTCGGACTAACATCCATATAATAGCTCGATGGGACCAGCTTTCTGATTTTTTGAAAGATTAGGCCAGTATAGCTAGGAAGTGCAGATAGCATCTTGCTTGGTGGACTCTGCCTAATCTCTGTCTGGGCAGATCCTTCCAAGCCCCAGATCCCCTGGTGGATGTGACTATGGAGGCCTCTACTATATGGTGATGGATCAAGGCACATTGTTGACTTTTGAGGACAATTTGCACATCAGAATTGTAGAGAGAGGGCCATCCACACCTTGGAGACATTCCATAACTCCCTCTCCTCTGGTGCAGTTGCCATCCACTCCAAAAATAAGGCATTGTTTTAATAATGGGGAGGGGGGCACATTCCTACCTCTTTTGTGGGAGGGAATGAGAGTATGGTAGGGGTGAGGGCTAGGGCTGGCATAATGGTTAAGACATTTACCTCACAGTTGCAAGATGTAGGGTTTGACTCTGACCTATAGTTATTGGCTAGGTTGGCAATTGTCTGCTGACTGACTGATAACCCAGTATTAGCATATGAACAAGCAATTTTCTAACAGACTGGTTCAGCCACTGCCCTCTTATGTCATAGGGTCTATATTATATCATCGAACGCTTAAAAAAGCGAACGCTGATTGATCGACCTAATTTAAGCGAAAGCTTACAATCTCGAACTGTCAGATCAGCGATTTTTTTTTTTCCCCAGGGAAAAAAATCGCTGATCCAAAACACATGCACACAACACAAGCACACCAAACAAACAGAAATCCACACACATACACCTAAAATCTGATACCTAACCCTACACTAAACTATGCACGCACCACTAACTACCCACTTACCTTAACCCAAACCCTAACCCTAACCCTAAGGTCCGTCACTATCGCACACTCACCTCACTCGCTCCCTAACCCTAACTCACTTAAATACGCCCTAACCCTCATGTCCACTCAATCGCACACACACCTAACCCGAGCCCTAACCCTAACTCACCTAAATCACCCTAACACTCACATCCACACAATCACACACTTACCTGAATCCGACCGGTAACTTTCCACCATAACACTGAAAATAACGAAGCAACAGAAACGGACAACCAAATTCTTTCCCTAGGAAAAAATTTGAGTTTCTGCTGCTTCGATATTTTGCAGTTTCGCGAAAATAAGTTAGATCAATCAGCGTTCGAGGATATAATATAGACCCATGTCGTATGATGAGTGGTCTGTCAGCCATTCAGTAGCCCAGAGCTTCTTCTGTTGTGGGAGGGCCCTGCTGTGACCTGTTTATATCCCCAGTCAGTTTCAAATGCAACAACTTATTTTCTCTTAATTCCTTCCTTGGGAGAGAGACCCCGAAAAATGGCATTGTTTAGAAGTGCCCCCTAAATCTCCTTTATACTTTTCCCAGTTTCCTCTTTTCCCCATATTCCTAGAGAAAGTCCATGTTTTGCCAAGGCCAAAGTGATTCTGATAGCCTATTTTTGTTCCAGTGAGCATGGTTCGCCCATCTGTGACCCTGATGTCTTAGACAGTCCTTTCTGGCTGATGGCTGAAGTCTTCTAAAGAATTCATTACCTCATCCATCCATCAGGTGTCACCTGGACCTTCATTCTCCCAAACTATCTGCTTGGTTTTCTCCAGGTTCCACAATGGCCATGGTCCAGTTACACCTTAAGAATGTGGTGAGATTCTTACTTTGTCAAGACACCTGAGGCAAGAAAGATTTGTTGTAGTAAATAAGCACTGCTCTGAATCAAAATTGTCATAAAACATTCATGTAATATTGAGAGTTGTATTGCTTTATTAAATCAATGCAGTTTATAAAAATTTGTTAAAACTACTTACTATTTGTTAAATGTTGAGGATTATGATCAGGTCTCTAGTCATTACCAGCTCATCATGTGCTTGAAACATGGATGTTAAGAAATTCATCCCAAGAGTGGGACAAAGCACAGCCTGAGAGTTGTCTTATATTCATGTCAAGATCAGATAACAGGTGAGTTATGACTGGGTAGACCCAATCATAATACTTTTTATGGAGCTTTATTACAAAAAAAGTTGTTCAAGCACTAAAAGTGTTTTAAACCTTTGAAAGACATAGATTACTTGGCTCTGCCTGTCAGACAGCAGGTAGAAGTGGTATCCCTCTGAAAAACATGAAAAGCTGTTAGATGCTTCAGTATGCCACACCTTTTGAGTGTGTGACAAACAAAGTGTGTATCAGCTTTTAAAGCTGTAAAAATGATTTGGGGATTGCTGTGTGGTGGCTACAATTTAACAATGCTAAAAGGTGTTTAACACAACTTTTAAGCACCTTTAAGTCCGAATGAAGTTGTCTTTTTCACAAATTTGGAATGGAATTGTAACTCTCCATGTACTACATGGTTTTAGTTGTGTAACATATGGGTGTTAGAGTTTATGGGTCTTTACTATGTCAGCATAACACTTTCTCATTCTTTCATTATGTAGGTGCTAACTAAAATATACATGCCTTGTGCTTGAACAAATATGTTTAATGGTCTGGTGCAACATCGGGGGCTGTTATCTGCTCAGACTAGTGCTACCCTGGGGCATTAAGAAGAAAGAAGTACTTTCCAAAATTGCTGTTGTGGATATGTTTTTTCTTGGTGTTTCTTTGATGCTGAGTGAGAGTCAAGAAATCTTTGTGCATGATGCTAGCCTTTTGTTTTGGGCATATCAGCCAGTATGGAAAACCCAATATGTGATAATCCCCTCCCTTCAGACTGCAGAAACTGCTACCTCTGATGTATTAATGGTTCACAAATTATTTTAAAGGATGCACAGTAACTTGGATTTACATGTTCTAAAGGTTATTATGGTAGGGAAATAAAAAAAACTGTCAGTGTGATAACTTTACTGAGAGACTCCTCCTCATAATGTAAGCTGAACCCCCCCCCCCTCATTAATTCCATATAGAGTCTAGCAGTGATCAGACCTATCTCATAATCTTTACACTCCTGTCAGCAGAGTCCTTGTCCTATCCCCCAATGCCAAGTACTAAAGAGGGCTTCTATTCTATCCTATCTTTCACATCCCGGCAGTAATCTTAACATTTTTCTTTGTCCACACTGTGCTTGGCAGTGTTTATTCTCCCACTGTCCTACACACCTGGCAATGCTTGGAGTTTTACCAACCCTCCTCTACTTCACCCATCCTGATCATGAGCTGAATGCACCCAGTGTGCTCTGTCTGGTGATGGCAAGTCTGGAAATGCCACTTTGTGGTGAAACAGTGGTCAGTGAGTACCGCAATGCTTTGCCTATCCTTGATTTCTGTATTTCTCTTCTTGCACTGGCTTATGTGGCAGGACAGCAGCTGATATTGCTTTCCTCCATATAGTGATTGGCTTCCGTGCAGTATATCACTAGGCAGGACAGAAGATGGAATCACTCCCTTCTGCTACCCGAGTGTCACTGTTTGTTTTTTCCCACAGGCCTGTATCCATCAGGGAAAAGATTGGTTCTCCTGCTCAAACAACATAGCCATCATATTATCATATTATGTTTATTTCCCTATTCTTGATCCAGGATTGCATGCTGCATCCTTTACCCTCCACATGAGGCAGACTTACTACTCACTGCTCCAGCCACCAAACACTGTCTCGTTCACTTGTTAAGGAGATGCTTAATATTTTTAAGAGCATTATTTTGACAGTATTATGTTGGCTGGCTGGCTGGAATACACTACTTCTAATATAAAGTGGTGTATGCTTGATACTGCTGGGTAGTCCAGTCAGTTATCCTACACAGGGACAAGTGACCACAGGCCAAACAAACCTCTTTAGTGTTTGACAGTTAGATTTCATGAAATCCAAACATAGTACACAAGATTATCTGGAGTTTATATTTGTCATTGTAGTTAAGTAAATGCAGTTCTGTAGAAAAACCCATCCAACAAAAGTGTATGACACATGCAGCAAATATTCACCCTTTCAAACTAATGATTTCCATCTTATATGAGAAGTAAACCATAATCAAGAGAAACCATGCTGCCAAAAGACTTTTCATGCAGAATGTCTAGAGTATATTCAAAGCAACTTACTGGTAAACAACAGGCTGCTTGTTTGTGATTCATGTTTTAACAGATGTAGTGGGAATAGTGCCTTACAAACTGCTGCTTTTGTTAAGGAATGCATTAAGCATGGGAATATTGTACAAAAATGTGGCCAGTTTTCATTAAAGGGTCTAATACCAAGACGAGGGGTAACGTTTATCAGATGGAGTGATATGAAATATTTTTTAAGCAACAGATTTTTCGGTACAGACTATTCAATGCAGTTTTTCTAAATGTTCATTGGCATAGGTTTTGTGTCATTTTATGGTAGCACAACTGTAACTGACCAGGTTTACATATGGGCCCGGCCGAAGTAGTTGCAACAAAATAAGAGAACTAGTGTCACATTGTAAAATATTATTCAGACAGTATTAATTTGTCAAAGCTGGTATTTCTGACTGACAGTACCAACTAAAGACAGTTTGTGTTTAATATTATTTTTCTTCTCCGTCTGTTACATAGCAGGGAGAACTAGTGTACTACTGGGAATAGAATGGCTCTACCATGAATCTTTAATCTCCACTACCACCTGGCAAATCAAACTAGCTGAAGTTTTGATTAATTTACTATTTTTTTTTTTGTGTCTGTAAAGTGTTTTTTGCAGGGCTGCAACCCCCCTGCCCCCTTATTTAATGTACTAACTACAAGGTCACATAACCCAGCAGAAAGTTGAATAGCACTGTTGGAGTACTAACAGGAACCACATCAGCAGTAATTCTCAATGGGAAACCATATCTGGCAAATTGCAGCTCATGGAATTGTACTCAACGAGTTGCAGCTGCGTCCACTTAACATTCAACCAAGGGCTTGGAAACTAAATAGAACCAGTACTCAGTCCATTGTAGATCTGTCTAACTTTCCATTCAACCATTTTCAATGGCCACTTTGTCTATTTTGAGCAGTGGAGATCCAGAGCCTACCCTAACAAGCAGTGGACTTAAGGCATGATCTGATCTTGGATGGAATGCACTCCATCTCAGGAATCTTTTTTATTTACACTCGCACTACTCTGTAACATAGGAGCAGTTTGAGCATCACCTTGTCACCTATTCATATGTTTTTGAAATATGAGAGAAAACCAAAGATGTCTGAAATGCAGACAGTCGAAATTAAAACTCAATAGAGTAGGCAACCTAATTGGGAGCTGAACTGGAGAGCTAGATGTAATGAGACAACAGTTAACATCTTGCACTATTGTGTTCCTGTAAGCCTGAATTCTGCTTGTGCAATAGGATTCACAAAAGAAACCTTAATTCCAGCAGCTCTGACAGCTAGCACACTAGGAGTTTTTCTCCTCTAGTTGTAACCCACAGTGCTGACATGCCACATAGAAGCATTATCAGTCATGAAGCACCATCGTAGACTTTAAACATGGAGCATTTATCTATAGAATATTAAGTCAAGAACCTTTAACCTTTTACTAAATGTGTGCTTAAATGTATTAAGTACAAAGCTAACTTCACTTACTTTTCTGTGCTTCCTTGTTCGGGAAGGAATTCCACAAGCTCCTCAAAGTTATGATAGAATAGAGCAAAAACCTAACTGCCTTGGGTGTCATGTTCCACTTAGAACAGGTTTCGTTTTCCAAGATATTTCCCCCTCTCCTTCAACACATATTGTATGAGGGAGTGATGTAACCATTTCCTTCTTCCCAAGTTGAGAGGTTTTTATTTGTGTCTATATTACAAGGTCGAATGCTTAGGTGATCGAACACCTAAACATCAAACTTGTAATATTGAACCCAAAAACGTCGAACGGCTCAGGAAAACAAGTCAGTTGGACACGGAAAAAAACAACTTTACACCCAAACTAAGTGGGGAGCTTCGACCCCCACACCCCCCGACGTGCAGGATGTGCCCCCCACACACCCCCTAACTAAATATATCAACTCTGAGATCACTCCACAGTAGACAAAATGGCAAAATCCGGTGAACAGCCAAGGGAAATCTTTCCCAACGTTAAATCGGCTGTTCGCTGTTTTTTGCTTTTGATATTACAAGTTCAGTGTTTAGGTATTCAATTATCTAAGCATTCAATCTTGTAATATAGACCCTTTTATTCAAGGATGTTTTTAGTGCCAAAGAAAGAAAATGCTCTGAAACTTTCTTTCCTAAACCTGATTGCGATGGGGCCCAAGTTTAAAAAGATGTCACTTTCCTCATTCAAATTTCCTGGTAACTCTAGATTTAAAAGATGGATTATTTATCCAGACATCAGGTGTTTCTTAAGGTTTTGTGTGTCTGGATCACATGTTCAGTTTTTTGCCGTACCCTTTGAACTATCCACTGCACCAAGAGTGTTCACAAAGTGTTTAGCGTCAGTTATAGTTTATTCAGGCTACAGGACATCCACTTTTGTATATTTAGATGACTTGATTATCGTAGTCTTTTTCAAAGTGTAAAGAATCTCTCAGTTGGGTGAGAGGTCTGTTACACAATCTAAGATTCCAAGAGAACATTTAAAAGTTGTTTGTGACTCATTGACACAGGATTGTATTCCTGGGATGTCAGCTATATCACAGCATATTCACAGTAAACTTGCTTTTGGCAAGTCTTTCTACTGCTGTTATACTATAAAGCCTTATATTTCTTACAACTAAAAAAGTACTTATTTACTTTAATATCTTTAGCACATACAGCAGGCACTGAAAATACCCCCACCCCTGACTACACACAACACAAAACTGCTTTACTATGTATAACATGCAGTTTCTATCACAAAAAGTTTTATGCAGATACTAATAAAAACAATTGTTTTACTTACAATTTCTTTTTTTCCCGTTTTAGTGCCCTTCTAAATCATCTTCTTCTTTCGGCTGCTCCTGTTAGGGGTCGCTACAGCAGATCAACTGTTTCCATTTCCTCCTGTCCTCTGCATCTTGCTCTGTCACACCAACCACCTGCATATCCTATCACACCACATCCATAAACCTTATCTTAGGCCTTCCTCTTTTCCTGTTGCCTGGCAGCTTCATCCTTAGCATCTTTTTCCCAATATACTCTGCATCCCTCCTCAGCACATGTCCAAACCAACGTAATCTTGCCTCTCTGGCTTTGTCTCCAAACCTTCCAACCTGGGCTGACCCTCTAATATACTTATTCTTAATCCTGTCCATCCTTGTCACACCCAGTGCAAATCTTAACATCTTTAACTCTGCCACGTCAAGCTCTGACTCCTGCCTTTTTGTCAATGCCACTGTCTCCAACCCGTATAACATAGCTGGTCTCACTACCCTCTTGTAGATCTTCCCTTTCACTCTTACTGGTACTCGTCTGTCACAAATTACTCCTGACACTCTTCTCCACCCACTCCATCCTGCCTGTACTCTCTTCTTCACCTCTCTTCCACACTCACCATTACTCTGAACTGTTGATCCCAAGTACTTAAACTCATTCACCTTCACCACCTCTACTCCCTGCATCCTCACCATTCCTCTATCCTTCCTCTCATTCATACACATATATTCTGTCTTAGTCCTGCTGACCTTCATTCCTCTTCTCTCTAGAGCATATCTCCACCTCTCCAGGGTCTCCTCCACCTGTTCCCTACTTTCACTACAGATCACAATGTCATCTGCAAACATCATAGTCCATGGGGATTCCTGTCTGATCTCGTCTGTCAAGCTGTCCATCACCATTGCAAATAAGAAAGGGCTCAGAGCTGATCCTTGATGTAATCACACCTCCACCTTAAACGCATCCGTCACTCCCACCGCAGACCTCACCGCTGTCACACTACCCTCGTACATATCTTGTACCACTCTTACATACTTCTCTGACACTCCCAACTTCCTCATACAATACCACAACTCCTCTCTAGGCACCCTGTCATATGCTTTCTCTAAATATGCTTCGCAGTCCACCCACAAGTTTAAGAAAGTCAACAAAAGTCCAGTCTTGGACACTTTTTCTTGCAAAGCCATACGTACCTTTCAGCTGTCCCTGATTTTTTAGGACATCCCTGATTTTGATTCAGTTCACATTTTCTCATTCTTTTAGTGTTCCAATTTAATAGTACTAATATTTAAGTGCCCCTAATTGTCCCTGATCCTGTTCAGATTTGTCCCTTATTGGCTGAGAGCTATGAAATATTTCACAAATGTGATTGATGTTCTATTGTTTTCCATTTATTCACTAATTTCAGTGTTGCTGGACTTCTTCCCGTTCATCTCCATCTCCCAATACCTGACTGGTTCAAGTCCAACGTACTCTTAATTCTTCTACTCAACTCTTGTGCTTTTTTTCTGTCTTTCAGGCATTTTCCTCTGGAAAATTGGATAATGTTTTACTGGCAAATTCTGTCTATGAGCTTTATTGTCAGAAGGAAGAGAAGTCGAGTCCCTTTCAGTTTACTTCCTCACATTTTGTTGGATAAACTTTATTTCCTCCTTGGCCTATTCTACATCCAAAAATGTCTGATCCTCCTTGAAAAAATATTCTGAAGACACATGGTTACAGCTCAACTCTCACGCCTTCCTCTTGACATTGTTGGATTGTAGGGATAGAATTGCTTCTCTTCTGCCTGGCATACAGCGAATAATCATTTTCCACAAACACTATGCAGTCTCCATTTAATATGTTTCCATTCTGCCACAGTTTTGGCAGGATCAGCTCTTTCTGCATCTTTACTGATATAGGTTTTGACTGCTGCTTTCTTGTGGCCAGGTTTGTACATATACTCAATGTGCCCTTTCATTTAACAACTCCTGTTGTGGAGTACCAGTCAAGTTGCTAGTTTTTGCTTTCATAAAAGTATTAGTCTATTCCTTCCAGTTTCTCTGGTACAGCAGAAAATATCAGGTTTTCCCTATACACTCTCTCCTAACTCCACCTTGTTTTGATCAGCTAGCTCTTCTTAAGAAGTCTTATCAGTTCATGTGAATAGGTAGTTAAAGCTTCTGTTTTTTCCAGACTTTTATTTGAGTTGATACACTCCATTGTTTCATTGTTTCATTTGTTTTAATCGCCTCTGAGTATATTTATTTTTTCCTCTAAATTACTAGAAGCCATGTCTTGTACCAGAGCTGAAGCTTGACCTGCTTTTTGTTGAACAACTACAGGATTCTTCCCAGGCAGTATTTTCTCTTCACCTTTTCTGGTTGATTTTCTTTCATGTTCTCTAAATTTCTTCTTTTTTTGGCATCCAGGTAGTGTAGTTAGTTGCCAGTAACTGAATTTTATTCAAGCTGGCAATTTCACTGGCTGTTGTTTCTCAGTTTCTTTCTTTACAATGGGAGAACTGAAATTAAGCTGTCTATCACTGTGCAGCTAACTTGGAAGTTCCACAATACACCTTGTTTTATACTGCTCACAGAACTCATGACACCCCATAACTTATTTTTTTTTTGTTTTTATATTCCATTTGTAACAGAGTTTTGATCTGTTATGGTTAAAAATTGAACTGAAAAGATGGAGAAGATTAGGAAAATAATTTCAAAAAAGAAGACGACAGCATTTTCATAATGTCCATGTCTAAAAACATTGTTTTATCTGAGTATTTTGAGTTATATTCAACATTCTGGTTAAACATTTTGGTATGATTAACATGGTAGATTTGCAAAAAATGAAAAAAAAAATAACATGACTTGCATCCCTTTTCTAAGAAGACAGTATTATACATGTCCAGAAGCAATTAAAGCATATAGTTGTTAAAGGATAACAGATACTAGGTGGTTTTGTGTGTGTGACTGTAAGTATATGATGGGGGTTATATAATTGCAGACTGAGGATAGTAGCTGTCATGTGGAAGCCAAACCTAAGATCCCAAGCATGCCATGTTAGGTTCACTGCTTCTGGACCAACAAGAGCCTCTGGAGAGATAGGTGTTGAGTTTCCCCCTTGACGAGTTTATCCTTTCAGCTAGGAAATCCCCATTATGGTGATTAAAGTGAAATTGCAAACAGACACATAGAGAAACAGACAGTCATTTGCGTAGCCACTGTTAGAATTGTAGAAGTGAAAGGTTAATATTAGCTCTTTTTAGGAACTCAGTCCAAAGACCACTGACGCTGGACAATCAAGAGCCGCAGGACAGATAGGGCTTGGGTTTTACTTGTAGGTACGTACAACAGATGGACTAGGGACAGAATGCAGTAAAGTGCTTCAAATAAATTCTCACAGCATGCTAGAAAAGTTCCATGCATTGGCTGACTACGGGAAAGTTTTTCACAAGGCCAAGAGCTGGGAGACTGTTCAATACCCTATGTTGAAACTGCATATCTGGCTACGGTTACAGTTTTTGTCATTGTATCACTAATAGGCCACTTGATAGTATAAGGCTGTCTGTTGAAAAGTATTGTTATGAGAGGTATTTCATGTTTCCATTTTTGAACAACTTTAACGTTACAAGCCAAGCATGGCAATGTGTGAAGAGCCCTGAAAGGTGTTGCATAATGTAATGCAGTTTTCTGTGTGTGCACCATACAGTGTGCAGACTGTTTTAATGTGAAGGCAGCACCTTGCAGTTCCCAGGGCAACAGTATATGATAGAACATAGTATGCATACATGTGGACTTCTTTGTAATCTGCTGTCACATTATACTGAATCTGTTCAGGAAACTGTGCAGAGGTTTTGCTGAGTGGCAAGGCTGCAAGCATGGGTACTTGTTTAAGTTCCAAGGACTGTAGACTGCTGTTTTCAAGTAATAGAGGAATACAGATATATGAAGTCTGAGGTTGTGTTTCCTTGGGGCATAGCACCTGTTTTGAGGCACTGCATCCTTGTAATTTATACTGATAGTTAAAAGAGGAGTAGGGATGCTGGTAAAACTAACCTGCAACAAAAGGCTTTGATGGTATAAAAATGAATTTCAAAATTCAGTCTTTAGGGAATGGACTTGCAGTTTCAGGTCTTAAATATGTAAGAGGTAGTTCTGTGATCTGCCCTTTGTGAAGAATGGTATTGCGCTCAAAACAGGCAGTGGGTTTCCAAGAAATTCTTCTCAACCAGTCATTAATAAGGTGAAGGATGTTTTTCAGTATACATAAACCGTTTTATGTACAGTGTGTTTCACTGCTGCAAAGTGTGGGCAAGTCTTGTACTATGCATTAGCATTCTTGTCCTTTTCATTTATCATTAACTTGCTGGGTAAGTGGACTTGTCCATGGACCCTTTTCAGCCATGACCTGGGCCACAAAGTCAGGCACAGTGCAGTGTGTTTGTGAGGCATTTGTGGACACTTTGGTCTATACATCATCTAGCTGTATGCATAAAATACTTGGTTGTTGCAGAATGTATTCTCAAAAGGTTGTTTCTAAGGGCTGTTTTGGTTTTCAAATGATGATTTACAGTGCCTGACGGCAGTGCTGGAAAGTAAAACAGCTAAACAGGATATACTGCATTTGTGTAGTGCCACATTTGCATATACCTGTTGTAGGTTCATACTAGGCTATCTGCCCTAGGGCATTTATAAGCCTAGCCAGAGTGTGTTTGGCTTTCGCCACCCATTTTAAATTAATTTTGCTATGCCCTTTTTCAAGGTTAGTATACTGTGCGTCTGTCCAACAGTGACACAGAAGTGATAACGGGGTAAACCTACGATCTCCCATCCACTCATCAAGATTCCTCTTGAAGAGAGTCAATGAGGGACTCTGCCTAACCTGGACTGGGATTTTATTCCAGAGTGAAGGGAGCCTCTGGGTTATGAATCTGTCCCTCCAGCATGTCCTATTTATTTCAGTGCTGAGGTTCAAGTCTCTTGAGCGCGTAGCTCGATGGGATTTGGATTTTCTGAGGTGCAGCATGTCCATTAATTCCGGGTTGGACATGGCTTTATACATCAGGCACAGATCGCCTCTGAGCAGACGGTATGCCACTGAGTAGAGCTGGAGTTTCTTTAACCGGGCAGCATATGGCATCTGTTTCAGCCATATGATTCTCTTGGTGAGGTACTTTTGGGGTCTTTCCAGTTGCTGCAGGTGTCTGGTAAGGTACATCCCAAAAGGGGCATTGTACTCAATTATGGGCCTGATGAGGGATGAGTAAAGAGGCACGATGACCTCCCCTGATCTAGATGTGAATCCCTTCATGATTAGGTGGGCTATATAAAATGTTTTTCTAACCACTTTGGCCACGTGGTTGTCAAATGAGAGATTGCTATCAACTTGAGTCCCCAGGTCCCTAATTCCTTCTTCTGTACTTAATGGATTACCACCTTTGTGGTAATTTGTGGGCACTTTGTTTTTGCCAAAGGGGATGACTATACACTTTTTGGCGTTTAGCTTGAGGCCATGGCTCTGGCACCAGTTGTCTGTTTCTATGAGGCTCTTTTGTAGGATGCTTAAGTCGGCTGGAGAGTCGATTATGGCGCCCAGTCATCTGCGAACTTGGTCAGCCACAGTCTTTCCGTGTTGGCCTGTACCTCCGAGAAATATATACCGAACACGAGAGGTCCCAGGACTGAGCCTTGTGGGACGCCACTTGTAACTGATTTGGAGTCTGACATGGCTCCAGCAATTCTAACCATGTGGGTTCTGTCCTTGAGCCAGTTTGCAACCCATCTAGTGACATAGGGGTTTATATTTAAGCTGGTGAGCTTATCTATAATGCCCGAGTGGGGTATTGTATCGAAGGCTTTTGCGAGGTCCAGGTAGGCTGTGTGGACCACCTTCCCCTCGTCAATGGCCTTGGTGACTGTTTCAAAGAAATCAACCAGGTTTAAGAGGCAGGATCTGCCCTTAACAAAGCCGAACTGGGTAGGATTCAGTGTCTGTAGGTCCCCAATATCTTTATTTATGAGGTCCATGATGATCCTTTCCATAGCTTTGCAGACCAAGCAAGTCAGGCTTATGGGGCGATAGTTTCCAGAATCCGTTGAGGCACCACCTTTGTGGAGAGGGACCACTGTTGATATACGCCACTCTTTGGGTACATATCCTGTAGTAAGGCTGAGATTGAGCAATAGTTTTATGTTTGGGTTTAGCTCTTCTTGGAGTTCATGTAGGACGCAGCCCGGGACACCGTCTGGTCCCACTGATGCTGTGTTTTTTGCTTTGGGGAGGGCAGCTCTTACCTGAGCATCTGAGATGTCAGGGGGGCAGCACTCTGCTGGGATAGATATTTGCCCTTTTGGTGGGGGGGGGGTTGCGCTGAACCTGTCAGCTAGGATGTTGGCAATGTCTGTGGGTTCGGTGTATTTTTTGTCATTTTAGACTAATTCTGAGCATATCTGGGAATTCCCACCCAGGTTTCTAAGATAACTAAAGAAAGCCTTGTGATTATCCTTAGTGTCCTGTGCAATTTTTCTCTCTAAGCTGGCCTTAGACGATTTTATTAGTACCCGTAGTTTTTTGCTAATACTGATCAGAGATGCCTTCCCTTTTTGGGATTTTGCTCTATTATGTAGTAGCTTCCTCCTTCTATTGTATAGTTTGTTTATGGCTAGGGTCCACCAGACAGGACATCTGCCTTTGGAGGATTGGGTCTTGGTTTTATTTGGGATTGCATAATCCATGCATTCCTGAAGGTGTTCATGGAATGCGTTTATAAAGGATTCTGTGGTCTGGGCCGTATTTTCCAGAGGCCCGGGGGCTTTGAAGGATTCCACCTCGGTTTTGAGGAGTGTGAAATTTGCTTTAGAGAAGTTTTTCACTGTGGTTTTCAGGGCAGGGGGTGGAGTCGGGATGTGAATATCCAGTGAGATTAGTTTATGGTTTGATCTTACCAGTGAGGGATACACTTCTGGTCTGGAGCATAGTCCCCATGTTGGTAATGATCAGGTCCAGTATGTTTTCCCCTCTTGTGGGAGTGGTAACAAGTTGTTCCATAGCATTTGAGTTTATAAATTCTAGGAAACTTTGGGCTAGGGTGTTGGAGCTAGAGTAATGCTCCCAGTCTATGTTTGGGTAATTGAAGTCGCCCAATATAATGGTGTTTGGAGAGACCTTCATATTTTCCAATGTTCTCAGGAAGGCTGAATGGGGTTCCTGGGTTTGGGAGGGTGGTCTGTAGCAGGCTATAAACTGGAAGGCAGTTTTCCCCACTGTTAGTTGCACATGGATAGTCTCTGATGCTTCGTGCTGTGCCACAAACCTGGAGGTGTGGGTATCTTTGACGAATATTGATACTCCCCCTCCTTTTGTGGTTCGGTCCAAGTTTTGGGGCCAAAAAGCATGGTATGAGGTATAACCTGGTAGTGCTGGGGTGCTCTCGGGAGCCTTGAACCAGGTTTCTGTTACTGCACAGATATCGATGTTCTCCATGCTAAGGAGAGTTTCGCGTGCGTGCATCTTGAGGTTTAGACTTCTGGCGTTGAGTAGCATTACTCTTAGTTTCTTATCCCTTGTGATACCTATGGAGGTGGGTTTGTCTTTTGAGCCTTGCCTAAAAAGCACTATGGGGTAGCAAGAGCCTTTGCCAATATCCGAAAGCCCAGGGTGACAGGTGCAAGCCGCCCTAGCTAAGCATCGTGGCTTGTCGAGCATGTCATCCCAGGCTGACAGGCATTGATCCCCTTTGAATGACACCAATACTTAAGCCAATTGTTGAAATTGATCATCTTGTCTTCATATTGTGGCATCATTCTTGGTGAGGGTAAGATGCTACTCAAGGTCAGGGTCATACCGGCCTGGGCTACATGCTCAGAGAGCTCCTCTATGTCTCTTTTCATGTAGTCCAGGGAGGTACGTCTCAGGTCATTCACACCAGCATGGACAATGACTGAGTCATATTTGTACTTGCCTTGGAGTGACCTGAGTGCTTGTGTTATGTGGCGGATCCTAGCGCCCGACAGGCAGCTCACCGTGACCTTCTCCTTGTTCAGCCTGGTGAGCGGGACGTCAGTGTGCCTGACGATAGTCACCTATTACAAGTGTATCAGGTGTGTTGTTTAGCCTTAAGGTCTGTGACTGTTTGGCACACTGGCTTGGTGAGCTATGTGTTGCACGTATTTTGTTTTGGGGTAGTTGTAATGCAGTTTAGTTTGTTCTTGTAGCTTACGTACCTAGCATCCCAGTATTGTACAGGTTCATAGGTTAGTACTAAGCTAACTGCTCTTGCAAGCCATTTTAAGCCTAGCCAATTATCCGTTGTGAGACTCAAACCCTGTACCTTGTGTTTGTAAGGCAATCACCTTAACCATTAAGCCACAGTCCCAACCCAGCAGTATGTGCTTCTGATGCTTTGTCTAGTCCGTGTTATTTAAACTTTGGATATATGCAGTTATTCTCACAGTGGAAACATCATAGCATAATTGTTGTGCATTGAAATGCTGTAACTGGCACAATTGCATGGTTATCATGTTGATCTGATGTCATCTTTTTCATCTGTTCCCCAAGCTTTGGGTTTCATATCCAACCTGAAACACTTCTCAGACTTTGGATCCATAGCTCAAGATCCTCCCATTACCCTTAATCCTCTCACAAGCCCCAGGTGTCTTGTTAGCTGCTTCAGCCTTAACATTCCCTTTTTACAAGACACTCCACATAGAGTTTCTAGGCTTGCATTCTCCTCCTCTTCATTCAGGTTTACCAGGAGCCTGTCTGAAGCTGATATAGACAGGATGATGAGAAAATTTCTTAGGACCCAAATTCATTTAGGAGTTCTTCCAACTCCACCTGGACCTACGAGCTTCAGACCAGCCCAGACACCTTTAGTGAGTCCTACCACCAACAGAAAAATTCTCGAAGCAACCTCAGAGGTAGAAAAGCTGCTAAGAAAGAGTCCTACAAGAGACCCCACCAGATCAACGAGGATGTGGAAATTAGACCAACCAGCTGTGCAGACAAACCACACTGAATCGTGCAAATATAGCCAAAAAAGGATTTGGAAATTATTCAGGATTCATTTTGGTGCAAGTGAAGATGGAAAACCTAAGGGAAATATTGGACATAAGCCACTTAAACCAATTTGTCATATGCTCCCAAGTTCTGAATGGTCACAGTTTAGACCATTCTCCTCTTTTGAGGAAAGATGATTGGATGTGCTCAGTAGATCTCCAGGATGCATGCCTTCACATAAAAATAGACAGACGAAACAGGAGCTGTCTTCACTTCCATCTAGGAACCAGCCACTTTCAGTTCAGAGCCCTGCCCTTTGGTCTCACCACAGCCCCCCAGGTGTTCGCCAGATGCATGGCAGTGATTCAACTCACCTGAGATTGCTGGGATTCCGGGTGTTTCCCCATCTCAGTGACAGGATCCTCATGACTCCCACCAGAGATCTAATGGCATGCTTCAGGGATTACCTGCTTCGTTTATGTCTTCACCTGGGCATCACAGTTAATCACAGTTAACTACAACAAATCTCACCTCTGCTCCACTCAAACACTAGAGTTCTTAGGGGCTCATCTGCATGCAGTTCCTCAAGTAGCTTGACTTCTTCATTCCAGATTGTCCATATTGCAGCTTCAGTCGGACGATGGGCTCTCTCTTTAGTTACCACCAGTCAGACTGGTCCTTCAGTTTCTAAGATCATTGGTGGCCTCCATAACCCTATTACCTTTAACTAGATATTGCATGAGAGTACTACAGTGAACCTTAGCATTCCAATGGCCAATGAATCGACATCCGATGATATTTCCCATTCCAGTCACAAAGATCTGTCATCAGCATATATCCTGGTGGATTCATACACCTTGTTTAGCAGAGTAGTCCCTTCATTCTACCATTGACCAAAGTCACTGCGATCATGGGCACTTCTCAGTTAGGGGTGGGGAGAGACATTACCTGGGACACACAGTTCAAGGCACCTGGTCCCCCTTAGAGGCCAGTCCTCACATCAGCGTCACAGAGATGAGGGCAGCCCTTCTAACATTGCAGGCATTTCAAGGCATCCTACCTCAAGGGCCAATTGCTATACAGACGTACAACATGTCAGTAGTCTGTTACATCAACAAATGGGGGGGGGGGGTACCTGCTCTTAACCCTTGTGTTGGAAGGCAGTGGGAGTAGGGCAATGGGTGATATCTTCCAATTACTTTCTTTTAGCAACACAAATTCTGGGGAAGTCCAATGTTGTAGTGGATAAACTGAGCAGATCTATTCATATGCCTCACAAGAGGTCCCTCCATCCTTCAGTGGTGGAGCAGTTCGCCTCTGTCCACAGTTCTAAATGCAGCAGGTTTTTTGCCCTAATCTCCTCAGAGGGAGAGTCACTCGGGGATGCTGTGATCCATGACTGGCCCCCAGACTCCTTTAGGCCTACCCTTCCACACCTCTCGCATCAAAGTTTTTAAAGATAAGGGATCTAGGGACCCAAGTAGATAGTCAGCTTTCCTTTGATAACCATGTTGCCATAGTGGTTAGAAAATTCTTCTATGTGACCCATCTGATCACGAAAGTGTTCGCATCAAGATCTAAGGATGTAATGGTGCCCCTCTACTTTTCCCTCATCAGACCCATTATTGAGTACAATGCACCAATTGGAATGTACCTGGCTAGACATCTCCAGCAGCTGGAGAGACCACAAAGGTACCCAACCAAGAGGATTACTGGCATCAAACAGTTGCCCTATGCAGCATGATTGAAAAAGCTAAGACTGTTCTTTGTTGCATACCGCTTTCTCAGAGGTGATCTCTGTCTAATGTACAGAGCCATGTCCAACCCAGAATTGTTGAACATGCTCCATCTTAGCAAAACCAAATGTACTTGAGCTACACGCTCTAGGGATATAAACCTCAACACAACAATGAATAGAACATGCTGGAGGGATAGATTCCCTTCGCAGAGACTTCCCTTACTATGGAACAGGGTCCCGATCTACATAAGACAGAGCCCCTCACTATCACTCTTCAAGAGGAACCTTGATGAGTGGATGGGTAACAGAAAGTTCACACCGGGGATCACACCAACAGCACTACTAGATAGGGGCCAAGGGTACTAGCTGCTAGTACAAGGGTCTAGGGAACTACTAAAGGGGCGGTGAATACCGCACAAAGTGGCTGGGCTAATATATGCCTTCAGGCAGATAGCCCAGTGCCAACCTATGAACCTATAAGAATGCTTATCAGCAGAAGAGCAAGGTGATCCTCATTACCCCATCCTGACCTTGACAAGTGTGGTTTCCATTCCTTTGGCCTCATCTAATATTAACCCCTTGGGTACTGGATCCCCTTCTGGATCTTATCTCAGCCCTCCAGGCTACCTCACATGGATATACAAACCCTCAGGCTGACCGCATGATTTCTGCACTTACAAAGGTGACTAGACAGTCCAGGCTTTGCACATCTGTACTTTTTTTCAAAAAGTCTCCACTAGGAAGATGTAGAAGAGAAAATGAAAATGGTTTTCTGTCTGGGCTAGCGAGAGAAATTTAGACTTTTTCAGTGCCCATTCCAGCAGTTTTAGAATTTCTGGCATCCATTTTTCATAAAAGAGTAAATTACTCTACAAAGTACAGCTGGCTGCAGTCTCCAATTTTAATAAAGGCAGAGATCATTTCTCATTGGCATCCCTTAAGTAATTAAAGCCTTCCTTAAAGATACATTTTTTCTCAGACCTCCTATCAAGGATCCCACCCCTCCTTGGGATTTGACGATTTAAAATTTTTGTCTTTGAAAAACATTTTTCTAGTTGACATAACATCTGCTACAATATTCTGCTGTAAGATTTTCAGGACTTCAGGCTTTATCTTGCCAGCAACCCTCATCATTTTTTCGTAACGACAGGGTTTCTCTTCATAACACTCCATACTTTCTTCTGAAAGTAGCATCTGAATTTACCTTATACAGTCCATTCAATTACCAGTATTCGTCCCAAAATTCTCCAATAAAGTGGAATATATGCCTCATTTATTGGGATGTACACAGGCAGCTACAATTTTATCTCCACAGAACAGAAGCTTTCAGGAAATCGGACCAGTTTATTTCATTTTCAAAAGCTAAGTTGAGACGATCTGTGTCTAAACTTACATTAACTCAATGACTCACTGAATGTATTTCTTATGTTTGTAAACACATGGGTTTGCCTTTACCAATACAACTCCTTTCACACAAGGTCAGTTTCCACTTCCTTATCCAGAACTTTCATAGATAACATTTGTGCTACTGCTACATGGTCCAGAGCTCATACCTTCATAGCTCATTACAAGTTGGATATGCCTTCTAGGAACAGAGCAGCATTTGGCTCTGCTGTACTCTGGAATATCCTTCCATGAGACCAGCCTGGGTTGATACTGCCTGGGGACTTTGTCCCAAAGGTTGAAAGGATGAAAAAGACATCAGATAAAAAAGTTATGTACTCACCATAACGTTACATCTGTATTGTCTGTTTTCGTCCTTCCTCAACCTACCCTCCCTCCTTTACCCTTCCATTGGACGAAAATATTCATATGATCTCCTGATATGGCCTGGAGGTATTCCCCTCTTTCGTCTTTTCCTCTCCTAGCCCCAGATACCTTTCCTGTCATGTTTCCAGGTATTTATAGAGTTGTGTTTTTTCTATATATTGATATCAAGGGGGCAAACACAATCTGAGGTAATCTGCAGCTTGAGGGAGGATTATGGTTAACAAGAAGAGCTTCAGCTGTGGATCCAAAGTCTGAGAAGTGGCTGAAGTCCGATCCGAGGTCGGATCTGAAAACCAAAGTTTGAGGAAGGACAAAAGCAGACAACACAGATGCATCGTTATGGTGAAAAACACTGCATTTGTCATTGTTTCTTGATGTGATCCACTGCGCCATCCCACATGATAACATTGTAAAGAACTAATTATGTAAATGTCAAAAAGAGCTGTAAAACAAATTAAGAGTTCAGGGAGGTGCAACAGGTATAAACATCGATTTTGCTGGACAAGCTCCCTTTCACCCCCATGTGGTGGGAGACTGTGCCCTCTCATTCTCCCACTCGGTTATTCCAGTGCTGAGGTAGTATGTTTAAGTAAGAAGTGCAAGGGGCTTCCTCCCCGGGAAAGTTGTACAAATCATAATAGTTAGCTCAGTATTTTTCTGTGCTGTATATAAATTATTGCTACATTACTGATGTTCACAATGAAGTGTGACGTAGTGTTAATTAGAACTGAACTATTCCACTGCTGCCTTTTACTTGTGCACACAATTGTATTTAAATTGTGTTTTAGAATTAGAAATCAAGTTATTCCATATTATGACTGTAAATCTGCACCGTTACCTTAGTGAGCTATTAAACTTCAGGAGTACCAATATCTACAGTAACATAGTTTTGTTAGCACATTAGGCTGTTTGGCTTTACCTTCCCTGAAAGCAGACAGCTGTTTACTTCAAAACACATAGGTGTTTGTTATGCACCTAGGAACTGAGCACTAATTAATCATTGCTAGCTTACATATAGCGTTTTTCATTTCAGTGTAATGCCACTTTGGATTCTGCATTCTAGAGTTAGTGATAGACCTATGTGATTATGACTTTATCATATGAAACCCCCATAGAGTTATGCAGCATGGTAGTACAGCATATAGATTAAGATGATGGGCTGCTTGGTAAGTGACCCTGCGCAAGTGACTTTCTTTTTCTCTTGGGTCTATTTTTATAAAGGGTACCCTATTGTTTTAACCATTGGTAATAGACAACACGTCTCTAAGTAACATTTTAAGGAATGGTAGCTGGACTGTGTTTCTTTCCGAAGTATTGTAAATATCAGAGGTTTAGACCAGTAAACCTTGCAGCTACAGTCGGTTTCTTTCAGAGATGTAAGACTCAAAAGGTTCAGATCAGTAGACCTTCTCCCAGTGGGAGGAGGACCCTGTAGGAAGGGAGAAGTATTAAACTGAATGTTTGATATAAGCTAATGGAAACTTTGATAGGGCTGCTCAGTGACACTTAAAATGTTGGCACTATTGTGGTGCATTTTGTATCTTATCTCATAGTAAGAGTGTTCTATTGCAGAGCTCCATAGGTTGATGAGTACTATCTATAAACGTATTGGCTGATGTTCTTCGTATTTCACTGTTGCAGTCATCACACTTGGGTTATCTGCCTGCAGGTAGCCCTCAGTCGGCCCGAATACCAGAGACTTAGTATTTCTGCGTCGGTTGCTGTTGCTCCAGGACTGATGTCAGGTTGTTAGGGGTATAAAAACAGGCAGCCGACACCATTACATCAGTCTTTCTTGCTGAGGAGCCTGAAGCAGAAGCAGTTTGCACAAGTGCTGATCCGCTGGTACCTGAGTTTTTCGTTTCCGAATTGAATCATTTTGAAGTCTTCTAAAACGAAGTACCCCGTTGGGGATCCTTTTTTCTTGCTCTAACTGATTTCAGAAAAAGTTAACAATTGTCTCGCCTGTGGAAAGCAAATACCACACCGAGATTTCCATTCTTACTACGTCACTTGTTTAGGCCCAGACCACGGCGTTACTCGCTGTCGATTTTGTGCTTTGTTCAATGCCCGAACTATTCGTTGTCAGGCCCTTATTGTCAGAAAATACTTTCACTCTCGATCTCCGTATTCCGAAATGGCTTCAGTAAGCCACCCGACTACCGATCTTCCAAAAAAGTGAGGATAAAGACAGAAACAGACCGCACAGGTAAAAACTGCCAATGATGCTTCCGTTAAGCTAGTTGCCAGTTCGCAGGTACTCAGTGAGGTGCTTTCGCAGCCCCTGATGCCCACTTTGATGGATTTGCAGGCTGCTACTGAGACCCGTTCAGAGTCCGATATGCCACAAGTCTCTTCTTTGACTACAGAACCTGCAGACGTCTCTACCTTGGATGGGTCTGGAGCTGCTGAGCAGCCACCGGCTTCTGAGGAAGTTCATCGCATTACCGATACTCGACACAAACCGATGACTTCTTTCACATTTTCAGTTTTGTCTAAAACTACCGAGTTTGTAAGGCCAAGAGTACGAGCTACGCCTTAAAAAGTGACGACCCAATCTGTAGCACCTGCTTCCTTGCCACAATCTCAAATGCTTAAAATGGCAGAAGACCTGATCATGCTGATTAGGGGAAGCCAGCCTTCCCCTGCTAAGAGAAAAAGGGACTTGTCCCCAGCAGCTTTAACTGACCAAGAGTTCGACTCTGACGTTTCTGAATATGAAGACATGCCTTTATCTGCTTACGAAGATTCAGATGCAGAGGAATCCATTCCCTCTGCTTCCCCTCCAGAGGATTTTTCTTTCGGTGAAACCCTTCATATTTTGAGACCATTTTCACTGGGGATGCCAGGATTATCCTTAGTCTAAAAAGAGACACAGAGAATTTTTAGATTTGCCACAACATAAACCCTTAGCTATCCCTCCTGTTGTGGATGATGTCTTTATGGAATCCAGTCTGACTCCTGATACTTTACCCTCTGCTTCAAGGAAACCAGACAGGTACTACAGAGGTCCCTGACTCTCTCAGATTTCTTTTCAGAAATCATACTGCTGACCCTGAGGTAATTTCCCAAGGGCCTAAAGGTATAAAGGCAACTACAGCTAGGAATCCCACACCTTTGGACAGGGGATTCCCAAGCTTTAGACAGATGGGTAAAAAAGTATACACCTCTGCAACTCTAGCCATTAGGGCATTGAATTGCCAGTTTCACATGCTGAAATACCAGCAGCATATTATGGAACTTATTAAGCAAAAATTATCTACCTTTACAGACTGTGCAGAAAATAAAGAATTGCAGGAGCTTATGCATTCTGCAAGCCAAGTCAGCGAGCATACCTTGCAATGTGGGTTTGATGCCCTAGAAGCATCTTGCAGGGCAGCAGTCACTGGTTCTGTACTGAGCAAGCATGCTTGGCTTAAGGAACAGACCTTGCCCGACCATGTCAAATCAAAATTACTAGACGTTCCATTGAATAAAGACAGTTTGTTTGGCACCAAAGCAGAAGATGTTCTAAATACGATAATAAATGGAAGAAAAAGCTAAGTCTATGCAGACAGTCAAAGATTTTTTGCAAATGCAGCCTCCAAGATTCAGTAGTTATTGCCCCTTGAAACATTGGTCCTTTCCAGCCCCCTCAAGGCCATCTCAAACTAGACCCAGGGGAAACAAACCTCCCCAGATTACAGTCTCAGGGTATGCAGAGATCTTAGCGGTGGAGTACCTCCATTTCTAAAACAGGGAGTGCTAAGCCACCACCTTTCGGAAAGGATTCACAATGACTTGTCAACCCCACTCCTCACCTCTGCCCAATTGCTTGTACCCCTAGGAGGAAAACTTGCCCACCATGTAAAAAACTGGACCTCCATCACCAAAGACCAATCGGTCCTCAACATTGTATCCCAGGGGTACAAATTCTACTTCCACACACTGCCAACCCCGAAAAGGTTCCCAGACCTTCCTCCAAACCAGTGGGCAGAGGCACAAAACCAAGTTTAATCCCTGCCAATTCAGCCTGTTCCTGCAGAACAGATATGTCAAGGGTTTTATTCCAGACTTTTCCTGGTACCCAGAAAAGAGGGCACTTGGTGCCCAATTCTAGATCTTTCTGTTCTAAACACCTTCCTGGTGGTACCAAAATTCAAAATGCTCACCCTTCAGCAGCTTCCTCCTATGCTGTCCAAAGAAGCCTGGCTAGTCACCCTACACCTAAAATAAGCCTGTCTGCACTTCCCTATCAGGGAATCATGCAGGAAATAGCTATATTTCAGGGCAGAACCTATGCATTATCAGTTCTCTGCACTTCCCTTTGGCTTATCCACTGCTCCCAGAGTCTTCACAAAATGCCTGGCTCCAGCCATTGCCTATTGCAGACAGAGAAACATTCAAATATACCCTTACTTGGATGATTGCCTGATTCAGGCAGACAGTCAGGAAAAGCTAATGCAGCATCTGACATTTGTAAAGAACATTCTAACCTTCCTGGGGTACACTATCAACAAAAAGAAATCAAAACTAATACCCAGTCAAAAGATTTGGGAGCAAGCTTGGACACAGCCTCCCAGATGGCATTTCATGCTCCAGAAAAACAAGCCTATCCTAACAGGCTACTTTGCATTTCTCGGGGAGTCCCTACCAGGGACATTCTGGAAGCTGCTACCTGGAGTTCTGTTCATACCTTCACCAGGCATTACCACCTGCCTATCTTTTCCAAATCCAGGGCAGGTTTTGCTATAGCAATCCTGCAGGGCATTCTACTCAGCCCAACCCTTCTTGACTGCCTCCACCCATTCTTCAGCTTTGGGAATCAACCCAAGTGTGATGACTGCAACAGTGAAACACAAAGAACATAGTACAGTTGTGTACACTTAACATAAATGTAGATGTTCAAGTGTATTCACTGTTGCAGGCCTGGTTTCCCACTCTCCAGCCCCCATGTCTCTCTCTCTCTCTCTCTCTCTCCTCTAAATGTATTACTCACCCCTTACAGGGCTATTGGTATTTACTTTTTACTGGTGGTGTTTTTTCCACCATAACTTGGCTCCCTATTTGTGGGCTCCTGATATTTGGGGCAAGAAAATCCTGATGTAATGGCATCGGCTGACTGTTTTTATACTCCTGACGACCTGACGTCAGTCCTGGAGCGACAGCAACCGACGCAGAAATACTAAATCTCTGGTATTCGGGCCGACTGAGGGTTACCTGCAGGCAGATAACCCAAGTGTGAAGACTGCAGCAGTGAATACACTCAAACATCTACATTTATGGTAAGTGTACACAACACAACGGTACTTTTTACTTTAGTGACATCCAGAAGCCCTAACATTTTGTTAGTATGTAGGACCACTGTTTGACATCTGTGATTTGCTCTGCATCTTGTGTCAGAGTGCATTTGGATGTGTGATGTAATAGTTTTATTACTACTGCTGCAAACTGTAGAAAGTGCTGTGTGTACCAGATGGAGTCTTTTTCCTGATACCTGTACATAATGTTTACCTTGCTACCTATTTTGGTATATTGTATCTGTAAATATATGCCATCCTCCATGTCTTTGTGTTTATCCATCACAACACTACACAGTTATACCATAGACAGTAACCTAAGTTTTTCTGTCTCCCTATAATGCATTGTTGTGACACGTCTCCAAGTGGGTGGTATTCTGGTTTGTTCACCATGTGCAGCTTTGTCTTTATGGCTGCCCTGTCAAGCAGGCTTGTCTGTTGCACTGTGTCAGATGCCTGTCTGGAACTGCATTTTAATGCTTTTACTGAGTGTATCCATCCTTGACAATACTTTCCTATTGTAAACTGTTTTGCACTTGCTTTGTGTGTCTGTTGTGTTGTGCGCATGTTAGCGTCACATATCCTAGTATGGCAAATGTTATGCTCTTCTGTTTGCAGAAAATCTTTGGTTACTTAGGCTTCTGAAGATTTTCAGGCATCGGTGTTTAGGAATGAGATTCTCCAAAGTTTTTCTCTTTTACTGAATATTTTGGTTCCTTTATGGTTTGTTGAAAAGTGGCCCTTTTCAGCCACTTACTAGGCTAGATATGCAAGGAGAGTATGCACAAATCGGTATTGCAGTTAACATGTGCATTAGTGTGCATAGCAAATCTGCATGCAGCAGTTTATGTAACAGTGCAGCTTTCACAGGGATACAGGATTCTAAGGCAAAACAATTTCTTAGAAAACTGAACTGTTCCACCAACTTCACAATACCTTGTAGTACAAGAAGGTGCCTTAATACAGATAGTTTAGACTTCAGTACAGTTCAATAATAGCATAATTGTTTGCATTGAAGGTAAATGCAGTAATATTAACAATAGTTTACATAGCAGTGCACTAAGCTGTGTGGGTTATACCCTCCAAGGATAGGACCAGTAGCCAGTATTCAAAACTTTAAGGCACCTTCGATGTACCCTAACCACCTTCCATGTACCCTAACCACTGTGGGGCTCAAGGAGAGCAGCTTAAAATTAGTGGTTAGGGTGCCAAAGCTTCAGAATTTTCTTGCTGCCAAAGCTCCATTTTCCCCTGCAGGCTTCGTGAAACTGATGCTTCTTCAAGGCTTGGCAGTTAAGTACCCTTCACGTGAAAGTCTTCTACTTTGTCAGTATTTTCAAAGGCGACTGTGTTTTTTTCTAAAAAATGTATTTATATATACTTAGATATGTGTTTACATGGACTGTCATTTGATATTTTCTACAAGACCTAGGTTTTTCATTTGAAAATGTTTCTGTGAAAAAAATGTATTATAAAATAACGTGTTTTAAATCCACTGTTTTGAGTAGAAATGTGTTTCTAGAGGCTAGACATATTAGAAGTCCTTCCATATCACTATTGCAGTATTCTTTGCAAAAGGGATTCCCTGCCAATGGAAGTCCAATGTCCGGACAGTATACCAAAGCTTAAGAACTTTATAGACATCATGCTTGACATGTATGCTCCCCTCCCAAGGCATAGGGCATAAAGATAACGTATGGAAGTACATACCTCAGAACTTCTGCTGCCAGTCCAAATGCCATAATTGATTATTAGCTTGAATTCTCCTTCTGTGGTTAATTAACCATGTTTCAGATAAGTGCTCCATTCACGTTTTTGTGAGGTTACATGTCATCCAGAAAGGGAAAATGTCAGTGTGGGAGGCAGACTCCCCATAAAGATCATCACGAGCAGTGACTCTTCTGTTTGCGTGCTTCTCACAACCGTATGCAGTGTTCTATCTGCCAAGCGTTTGTTCCTAAGACCCTACATAGTCGTCTCTCCTCCTTGTCCATTTACCTGGAGAATCAGCATCTTAAGATGTTGGTGGAGGGTGCTATGATAGAATCTTCCTGTCCCAAAGGTCAGCCACTTGTCAAGGAAAAAGGCCAAAAAACTCTGGTCTGATTTGGCTGCTCTCCTGCTACTCCAGACATCTCTGTCAAGGGTGGTGAAAGCCCAGAGAATCACCTGGTTTTGTGCCAGATTCCACTACCGCCACCCTGATGGAGGCTGGCATGGATCCGACTTCTCGCACATCCTTGGAGGCTCTGCAAACGTCTGCTCCAGATGTTGAGGGGGAGCCTCAGCTGATTATTTCAGAGGGACTGAGGGGGATACCACAGATGCTTGTTCAGGAGGAGACTCCTACTACGTTGCTTGAGTATAGGCAAGGGTCTGAACTTCCTAGGATATTTCAGGCAGATGTCCCTCAAAAGAAAAAAGCAAAAAACAAGCATGTTTCCCCTGTTGCTAAAGATCCTCAGCTTGAGTGGCAGGATTTTACCCAGGAGTTGTTTAATGCATTGATGGCCAAAAAGTCGGGTCTGATCTGGCTGCTGTCCAGCCTCCACCACGTGTCTCTGCAGAGACTAGTGAAAGCCCTGAAGACAGTCCAGTGCTTGCTGCAGATTCCTCTGCCACAACCCCATCTGAGGCTGGCATGGGTCCGAATTCTTGCATGTCCTCAGCCTTTTCAGACAGCAGTACTTGACATTGTGGGGGGACCTCAGCTGATAATATCTGAAGGACTGAGGGGGATTCCTCAGAATTTTAGAGGGAGGAGATTCCTGCAACTGTTGCATTAGGAGTCCCATCCTCTGAGGGTATTTCAAGCAGATGTCCTGCAGGAAAAGAAACAAAAGACAACGCATATTTCCTTTGTTGTGAAGGATACCCAGTGTGAATGGCAAGATTTCAGTGAGTGTTTATTTAATGCTTTGATGACCTTGAAGCCACCTCAATGGGTCTCTGATGTCCTTCATGGATGCATCTGCAGTCATAACAACAGGGTTGTCCTGTCGTCAGGCAGCCCCTCAGTCGGCCGGATTCCAAAGTCCGGGTCCGGCTTTGGCTGATGTCGCACTTCACCCGACGTCATCTCTGCTGGTCTCCGGGTATAAAGGCATCAGCCGACGCCATTTTCTTCAGTCTTTCTTGCCGCGTGGCGCCCGAAGCAGAAGCTGTTCGCAAGTGCCGGTCGGTCGGATCCAGAGATTACTACTACCGAATACTACTTCGAAGACTTCTAAAAGCTAAGTACCCCGTTGGGGACTCTTTCTTGCCTCAGCCGATGTCAGAAAAAGTCAATAACTGTTTAACTTGTGGGAAACAAATACCTCATAAAGATTTCCACTCTTACTGTTTGCCTTGTTTAGGCCCAGACCACGACGTAGCAGCCTGTTCGGCCTGTGCTTCCTTCAACCGGCGAACGCTTAGGCGTCGGTCGGAGTTTGCTGAACAGTTTTTCGGTTCAGATTTTGCGTACATTATGCCGTCGGATCCTCCGACTACCCAAATTGTTAAGAAACGCAAAGAAAAGACCGACACTCGCGGTCCACGGTTTCGGCGAAACCATGGTTAAGCAAACGCGAGTGTCTCGGTTTCGGCGAAACCGAGAAAACTGATCAAAGCACAGCTGAATCTTTGACTACTTCTGAGGTTCCTGCTACCTTACTTGAATCGGCCTCTGAAATTTTACCTACTACAGTGGTTCCTAGTGAATTATCAGACACCATCCCTTTGGATGTCTCTACCCCAGCACGTGGTGCTGCTAGGCCTCCTGCAGCCATGTCCATTAAGGCCTTTGCCAGGGCTAAAGCAGCCAAGTCTACTAAATCAGTGCCTGTTAAACCCCCCTCAACCAGGCCCACTTCTAGTTCACAAATGCTTACTCTGGCAGAAGATTTAATATCCTTAATTAGGGATCTCAATCTCACCCAGACAGGGCCTCTCAGCCCCAGAGAAGAGACCTAGGGCAGAGCCCCCCGAGCCTGTGTCCTCTGATGATTCTGCGGATGACTCAGATATTACAGACCAGCCAGAGGCTCCTTTCTCCAATTATGAAGACTCAGATGCTGAAGAATCCATTCCAGCTGCTTCTCCACCAGAAGAATTCTCCTTTGGGGAAACCTTACATGCCATGCGAGAACAATTCCAATGGCAGCAACAGGATTTCTCAGATTCCAGAAAAAGACTTAGGACTTTTCTGCACCTTCCACAACACAGGCCCTTAGCTATACCTCCTGTCCTCTCTGTTGTGGACGATGCCTTTAATGATGTCTGCTCTGCACCAGATTCCTTAACTCCAGCCCCTGCCAAACCAGACAGATTTTACAGGGTACCAGACACTCATCATCACCTATACAAGGCCCCACTTGCAGACCCGAAACTATATCCCAGGGGCCTAAGGCAGTAGCCTCGACCACAGCAAAAAACCCTATTCCTTCTGAAAGGGAAGCCAGGTCTTTAGACAGATGGGGCAAAAAAGTTTATACCTCAGCTACTCTCTCAGCTAGAGCTTTAAACTGTCAGTTTCACATGATACAATACCAAGAGTTTATGCTTGATCAGTTAACTAAAAAACTATCTTCTGATGACTCTATAGATAAGAAATATGTATTAGAAATGGTAAATAACATACAACAGGTTAGTAACCATTCCTTAAAATGTGGCTATGATGCACTGGAGGCTTCATTTAGATCAGCCATGACTGGCACAGTGATAAGAAGACATGCATGGCTGAAGGAACAAGTCTTACCGGATCATGTTAAAGCTAAGTTATTAGATGCTCCTATGGATAAGACCAGTTTGTTTGGTACACCTGCCCAGCAGGTAATGAAGAAAATGGAAGAAAAGGCAAAATCTGTTCAAACGGTTAAAGATTTCTTGCAGGTTCAGCCCCCAAGGTTTAGCAGGAACTGGCCTGCCAAAAATTGGTCCTTTCCTGACTCCACAAGATCCCAAAGGGGCAGGAATAGACGTTCCAGAGGCAGAAACCAATCCAGATGAGGTGCCTACAGAGGACGACAGTGGCAAGGTAATAACAGAGGCACAGACACAGCCACTACCACTACAACAGCACAATCACAGTGACTTAACTCTAAATCCGCCTACCAGGGAACAAATAGCAGCTCCATTAGGCGGCAAATTAACCTTATTTTTGAAAAACTGGCACTATATCACAAAAGACAAGTGGATTTTGCAAACCATAGACCAAGGTTACCGGTTCCACTTTCACACTTTACCAGTCAAAAGAGGAATGCCAAACCTGCCTCCAAATCAAAAAACAGAAGCTCTACAGCAGATAATGCAATTAGCAAAGATGAGAGCTGTGGAAAGAGTGCCAATAACAGAACAAGGCAAAGGATTTTACTCCAGACTATTCCTAGTTCCAAGAAAGGAAAAAAGTTGGAGACCTATTCTCGACCTGTCCACCTTAAATACATACATCATTGTCCCAAAATTCAAAATGCTGACCCTACAGCAACTTCTTCCCATGCTGGGCAAGGAGTGTTGGCTGGTAACTCTAGATCTCAAGGAGGCATACCTGCACGTCCCCATTCGACCAATTTGCAGAAGATACCTCAGATTTCTTGCAGGATCAGAGCATTATCAATTCTCAGCATTGCCCTTTGGCTTATCTACTGCGCCCAGAGTATTCACAAAATGCCTGGCATCAGTAATCGCCCACTGCAGACTACAGGAATCCAAATTTACCCATACCTGGACGACTGCCTGCTACAAGGGGACAACAAAAGCAAGCTGACAACAGATTTACAAAGGGTCATTTACTTGCTACAAGCACTGGGATACACAGTCAATTTACAAAAGTCAAGGCTGATACCATCCCAAACAAGGACATTCTTGGGCGCGGAATTGGACAGTAGAAAACAGATGGCATTCCTATCCGCAGAAAAACAAAAAGAACTCCCTCTTTACTTCTTGGCTCTAACAAAACAGAACAAGTTAACAGCAAGAAAAGTTCTGCAGGCCTTGGGCTATATGGCATCATGCATAATCTTGGTTCCACATGCCAGACTACATATGAGAAAACTACAGTGGTACCTACGGAATTTATGGTCCCAACACAGGCACAGCCTAGAAGCAGAAATTCCACTAATCCCATGCCTAAATCAGGAGTTCCTATGGTGGGCTCAAGCATGCCAGTCAAACCCAGGCCTACCCTTTCACAGCTATCAAGCAAGCCAGACCATCACAACAGACGCCTCAGACCTAGGATGGGGGGCTCACATGCTGGACAAATGCGTACAAGGATTGTGGACGCAGGATCAACTTCACCTGCACATCAACCTAAAAGAAATGCTGGCAGTAAAACTGGCAATCCAAAATTTCAGACCATTTCTCAAAGAGGGCCATTTGATGATAAGGACAGACAACACCACAGTCATGTGGTACATCAACAAGCAGGGAGGCACTCATTCATACCCCCTATGCAGAATGACTTTGGAGCTTTGGAACCTGGCACTCAGCTACAACATCCAGTTACAGGCAATATTTGTACCGGGAAAGGACAATACTCTAGCAGACATATTGAGCAGAACCACATCGGATGCCCACGAATGGATGCTACACCCGGACATCTTCAAGACCATCTCAAAGAAATGGGGAAGGCCACAGATAGATCTATTCGCTTCCCCTCTCAATCACCAGCTCAAAAAATTCTGCACAAGGACATTCCACCCACTAGCATGGAAAGTGGATTCGCTCTCCTTCAGCTGGGAAGGTCTAACAGCATATGCATTTCCCCCTCTTCCCTTGATACACAAGGTATTACTAAAAATCAAGGAGGAACGTCCAAGGATAACCCTGATAGCTCCAAACTGGCCAAGACAACACTGGTACCCATTGCTGAGGAGCATGTCTCGGGACAACATGTGGCCAATACCCCTGATGCCTTTGATGTTAACTCAGAACAACTACAGCATCATGCATCCAAACCTAAAAACGTTGCAACTGACTGCATGGAACATCACATAGCAGCAACTAACCCAGAACTTTCCCAAAGGGTTAAAGACATTATCCTTGAAGCCCGCAGACCTTCAACAAGAAGGAACTATGCAGGAAAATGGAAAAGGTTTGTCATTTGGAGCACTGAAAGAGGAAAAGATGTGTCAATTATAGATATACTGAAGAATTAAAAGCAAAAGTTACTGAAAAAATCCAAGCCGATAACTGCTGCTTCTTAGCTCGAACAGGGCTCGTCTATACACTCTGTTGCTGCTGGATTTCAGCTGCACAAACGTTTCAAGACACTGTTGTAAAAACGTTATGTTTATTCCACACTAGTACACAACTACTGTCATAACTAGAAACAGGTTTAGCGCTTTCATCTGTACACGTCAGACTTCATCAGAACCAACATATAAACACTCTCATATCCCTTATATACCCATTTTGGCGCCAAATCTATATAATAATAAATAAATAATCACATCAATTACTTCTGCTTAATTTACAAAAAAACTATGTACAACTATACTTGTATAATATTGTACTAAATTTTAAAAAAGAAACTTTACTACTAAAATACAATAGAATACAATGCTAAAACAAGGAATGTGCTTCTTATTACACATAATGTTCCTCCTAAAAATTTTGTTTTTAATATATGTAATATAATTTATTATTCACCTAATGTCAAAAAAGGTTTGAGACTAATATAATCATTTAATCCGGGGGTGGTAGTGGCGTCTAAACAAATTGCAAATTTAAATGTGTGTTCAGTACCTTTGTCTTTTACATGTTTACTCAGGGCGTTTTGTAAAGACAACAAAGAAAGGGGTGCAACAAAAAAAAATGTGGAACATGTGCACAATGCACACATATAAATGAAGATAAATGTATTAAATTAGATAATGTTATCAGAAGTACATGTAGATTTCAGGCAGGCAATTGTAATAGTCAGGGAGTTGTATATTTGGCGAGGTGCACAATCTGTTCTGCCTATTATGTAGGCAAAACGGAAAGAAAACTAAAAACACGCATCTACGAACATATGTACAAAATTAAGAAAAAAGATGACAAAAACGCCCTGAGTAAACATGTAAAAGACAAAGGTACTGAACACACATTTAAATTTGCAATTCTCGAAACAGTGGATAGAACAATAGGTAGGGGTAATTGGAAAGCTAGGTTAGGGGCATTAGAAAGTAAATGGCAAATTTGTTTAGACGCCACTACCACCCCCGGATTAAATGATTATATTAGTCTCAAACCTTTTTTGACATTAGGTGAATAATAAATTATATTACATATATTAAAAACAAAATTTTTAGGAGGAACATTATGTGTAATAAGAAGCACATTCCTTGTTTTAGCATTGTATTCTATTGTATTTTAGTAGTAAAGTTTCTTTTTTAAAATTTAGTACAATATTATACAAGCATAGTTGTACATAGTTTTTTTGTAAATTAAGCAGAAGTAATTGATGTGATTATTTATTTATTATTATATAGATTTGGCGCCAAAATGGGTATATAAGGGATATGAGAGTGTTTATATGTTGGTTCTGATGAAGTCTGACGTGTACAGATGAAAGCGCTAAACCTGTTTCTAGTTATGACAGTAGTTGTGTACTAGTGTGGAATAAACATAACGTTTTTACAACAGTGTCTTGAAACGTTTGTGCAGCTGAAATCCAGCAGCAACAGAGTGTATAGACGAGCCCTGTTCGAGCTAAGAAGCAGCAGTTATCGGCTTGGATTTTTTCAATTATAGATATGGCTAACATTCTGGAGTATCTGGCAGAGCTTCTACATACAGGCCTGTCCTATTCCTCCATCAAGATACATGCATCAGCTATTTCAGCAGAATACAGCTTTGATCCACCTGTCTTTTCACATCCTTTACTCAGGCAGTTCCTCAGAGGAATCAAGAATGTAAAACCTCCAAGGAAACCACCATTGCCAGCTTGGGATTTGAACTTTGTGCTAGAAAAACTGACACTCGCACCTTTTGAACCAGCAGCTACAGCGGACCTACAGCATCTATCGTGGAAAACTGCTTTCCTACTGGCAATAACCTCAGCAAGGAGGGTCTCTGAACTTCAGGCCCTAATGGCAGTACAGCCCTTCCTAATCTTCCACCAATATAGAGTGTCCATGAGGACTAATCCTACATTTATGCCTAAGGTGATATCCAGAGTGTCTTTAAACCAGGCAATCCACCTACCTACCTTCTTTCCCAACCCACAAAACAGAGGGGAAAGAATGCTGCATTCCTTGGATGTACATAGACAGTTACGCTACTACCTGGACAGAACAAAAAGTAGCAGAAAAACTGACCAGCTTTTTGTAGCCTATGCAACAGGAAGGGAAGGAAAAGCTATTTCCAAACAGACAATCTCCAAATGGATAGGAAATTGCATACGATTCTGTTACTCCTTCCATGGAAAACCAATTCCACAGAACATAAGGCCTCATTCTACAAGGGCAACAGCCACTACCACAGCCTTCTTACGAGGAGTGGCAACCAAGGACATTATTGAGGCGGCTACTTGGACCTCCGTGCATACATTTGCCAAGCATTATAACTTACCTTTGTACTCCAGATCCCGAGCAGGGTTTGCCACTGCTGTGCTGCAAGGGATCCTAACCACACCATAATCTATTTTTATTTTTCCTCCTCCCTTAGTTGGCTATGGTATTCTACCCAGTTGTTATGACTGCAGATGCATCCATGAAGGACATAGTACAGTTTTGTACCTACCATAAATGTAGATGTCCGAACTGGATAGCATCTGCAGTCAGGATTACCCTCCTTCCCTCTGTGGTACTCCTAGGGTATTTACCCTCCTAATAGCTAGCTAGTGGGGGGAGTCTCTTATGGTGTATTTGTTTGTATATATGTACATACATGCTTATTTTCTGAGTTTGCCTTCTATCCTTTTGGAAACATTGGCATTTATCCAAAAATTAACCTTCCAGGAAGGGCAACTGGCATCTGGGGCAAGAAACACTGAAGAAAATGGCGTCAGCTGATGCCTTTATACCCGGAGACCAGCAGAGATGACGTCGGGTGAAGTGCGACATCAGCCAAAGCCGGACCCGGACTTTGGAATCCGGCCGACTGAGGGGCTGCCTGACGACAGGACAACCCTGTTGTTATGACTGCAGATGCTATCCAGTTCGGACATCTACATTTATGGTAGGTACAAAACTGTACTTTCCTGCTCTTCCCCAGTCTTCAGTCAAGTCTGGAGACTTGGATTCCTCAGATGAGGAACTGAACTCAGGGGAAGAATCCCTAGCTTATTCTTCCTACTCCCTTTCCCTTTGGACTATGGTTCAGAGGAGGAGGAAGATTCCTGAAGTCAGACTCCCATTTGGAAGAGTTCTCCTTTGGGGATACTGTTGCCCACATGATGGACTATTTTAAGTGGGATTATTCCCAGGTCTATAATGCTCAAAGTAGATATTATGAGCTCCTACAGATGGAGTCTTGCAAACCACCTGTTTTCCCTTCTTTTCTGACTTCCTTTTTAAATACCTTTTCTGCAGCTTTTGTAGTCTGACTGTCAGCCTCCAGCCCTGAAAAAGATGGGTAGGTTTTATAAGGTATCCGGGGAGTGCAAATTCCCTTATAAATGCCCTTCTGCTGACCCTTCTGTAGCGTCAGTCTCTTCTGACAAGCCGTCCAAGTTGCTGCCTTCCACCAAGCTTCTGGCAAAGATAGGACCATGGAAAGGTTGGGCAAGAAGGTTTACATTGCTGCGGTCTTGTTCTTTAGAGCTGTCAACTACCAAACTCGTATGACCAGGTATGTTTTGTCTCTCCTATCTCAGATTTCTAAGGTGGTTTCTGACCTTCCTGACTCCAGTGGGCATGCTTTGGATGTTCATCGTGCATACAGCTGCAGTCATAACAGATGGGTTATCCTGCCGTCAGACGGGTCCTCGGTCGGCCGAATTCCAAAGTCTAGGTCCGGCGTCGGTTGTCGTCGCTTCTTCCCTGACGTCAGTGCGACAGGGGTATAAAGAAACCGGCCGACGCCATTTTCTTCAGTCCTTCTTGCCGCACGGTGCCCGAAGCAGAAGCAGTTCGCAAGTGCCGGTCGGCCAGCTCCTGAGATTATGAAAATTGGAAACCGAAGTCTTCGTAAAAGCTAAGTACCCCGTTGGGGAAACTTTTCTTGCCTCAGACCGATGTCAGACAAAGTTAATAATTGTATTTCTTGTGGGAAGCAAATACCGCACAAGGATTTCCATTCCCTCTGTATACCTTGTTTAGGCCCAGACCACGACGTCTCGGTCTGTCGCTTTTGTGCTACATTCAACAAGCGCACCATTAAGCGTCGGGCGGAGTTCATCCAGCATTATTTTGGGAAAGCATTTAATTATATTATGTCATCGGATACTCCGACTCCAGTTTTGTCTAAAAAACGCAAAGATAAGGACCGACACACGAGGTCCGCGGCTTCTACCGACACCACGCCTAAGCCGACTACACGTGGTCTGGTTCTCAGCGAGGCGCCTACGCAGCCCCTGACTACCGACGACACTTCTTTGGCGGTGTTTCCTGTGCCCGAGGTCGCAGGCTCCTCGGCCCACACCCTGGATACAGATACCGAAGCCACTATTGGCGTTGAAACTCAGAATGTGGACAGGTCCACCTCCACTCAAGGTGTCTTCAGACCTTCCTCTTCTTTCTCCATCAAGGCTTTCACTAAGTCTAAAGCAGCCTTGCACTCTAAGAGACAAGCTACACAGGGCCCATCTACAGGCCCCATGCCTAAGAAACAGATGCTTAAAATGGCTGAGGATTTAATTACTCTTATCAGAGGTTCTCAGCCCCCACCGGACAAAAGGCCCAGAGTGGAGGAAGATTCCCCCTCTTCTGATCAGGGCTCCATTATTTCAGAGCACTCTGATGATCAGGAACATTCTTACTCCCCTTTTGAAGACTCTGATGCGGAGGAGTCCATCCCTTTTGTATCCCCCCCTGAGGATTACTCATTTGGGGAAACTTTACATACCTTAAGGGAACACTTCCACTGGGAAGGCCAAGATTATTCAGATTCCAAGAAAAGGCTTAGGGAATTTCTCTTGCTACCTCAACACAGGCCTCTGGCTATACCTCCTGTCTTGGACATCCTAGATGATGTTTACTCGGAGGCCTGCCTTAACCCGGACTCTCTACCTCCAGCTCCAGTTAAGCCTGACAGGTACTACAGGGTTCCGGACACACACCAATTTCTATACAAAAGCCATGCTGCTGACCCAGAAACCATCTCACAGGGCCCCAAGGGAGTTAAAGCCTCCACTGCTAAAAATCCATTACCTTCCGAAAGAGACTCCAGATCCTTAGAAAGGTGGGGGAAAAAGGTATATACCTCGGCTACCTTAGCCATGAGGGCCTTAAACTGTCAGTTCCATATGCTAAAATACCAACAGTTTTTGCTATCACAATTGAAAAGTAAAATGTCACAACCTGAACAACCAGACTTGAAGGAGTTGCAGGATTTGATGCATAGTGCAGAACAAGTGGGTAAGCATACCTTACAATGTGGTTTTGATGCTCTAGAGACCTCATGTAGAGCTGCTGTTACAGGATCAGTCATACGTAGGCATGCCTGGCTCAAGGAACAAGCCTTGCCTGATCATGTTAAAGCTAAATTACTGGACGCCCCTCTTCAAAAGGATGTACTATTTGGTGCTAATGCTGAGGAGGTATTAAGGAAAATGGAGGAAAAGGCTAAATCAATGCAAACTGTGAAAGATTTTCTTACAGGTACAACCCCCACGTTTTAGTAGAAATTGGCCTTCCAAAAACTGGTCCTTTCCTGCCACGGACAGACCCCAAAGAGGCAGATACAGGCGCCCGAGGGGCAGAGGACAATCCCAAGGATCGTATAGAGGCAGACAATGGCAAGCTCCTACACAAAGAGGTGGTGAGGATAACTCGCAATCTTTCAGAAAGCAAACCCAATGACTTTCCCCTATGCATGCCAAGCAAGTCTCAAATGGCAGCCCCCTTAGGAGGAAAGCTGGCATTATTTTCAAAAAATTGGCATATTGTCACAAAGGACAAATGGATCCTGGACATTATAAACAGAGCCTACAAATTCCATTTTCACACCCTTCCAAAAATGAGAGGCATGCCAAACCTGCCATACAATCAAAGGGCAGAGGCACAAAGGCAAATTACAGATCTCATAAACATGAAAGCTATTCAACAGGTACCTACGCACGAGCAAGGTCAAGGTTTTTATTCCAGGCTATTTCTGGTACCAAGGAAGGGAAAATATTGGAGACCTATTTTGGACCTATCCATCCTAAACACATGTCTACTCGTACCAAAATTCAAGATGCTCACTCTACAGCAACTTCTTCCCATGCTGGGCAAGGAGTCTTGGCTGGTAACATTGGACCTCAAGGAGGCATACCTGCATGTCCCAATCAGACAAAATTGCAGAAGGTACCTCAGATTTCTTGCAGGTTCAACCCATTATCAATTCTCTGCATTGCCCTTTGGCTTATCTACTGCGCCCAGAGTATTCACGAAATGCCTGGCATCAGTAATTGCCTACTGCAGACTTCAAGGGATACAAATATACCCCTATTTGGATGACTGTCTGATCCAAGCGGACAGCAAGTACATTCTTCTGAAACATCTGGCTTATGTAATAATGTTGTTGAACTCTCTGGGATACACAGTCAACAAAAAGAAATCAAGGCTAATACCCTCTCGGAAGATAATTTTCCTGGGTGCCAATTTGGACACAAACACCCAGATGGCCTACCTCACGCCAGAGAAGCAGGGGCAACTAATTCAATACTTCAGAGCACTAGCAAATTGCACCAGGCTGACTGCAAGGAAAATCCTGCAGGCTCTGGGATTCATGGCATCTTGCATCTTACTAATCCCATGTGCAAAGCTGCATATGAGGAAACTACAATGGTACCTGAAAAACATATGGTCTCAACACAGCCACAGTCTGGAAACAATAATACCACTAATTCCATGTCTGCAAAAGGAATTTCTTTGGTGGGCTCAAGCATGTCAAACAAACACAGGTCTCCCATTCAGCAAGCCTCAAGCAAATCAAGTCATCACAACAGACGCCTCGGACTACGCCTGGGGGGCGCACATGACAGATCGGTGCATTCAGGGCAAATGGTCCCAAAAAGAAAAGCACCTTCACATCAATCAAAAGGAAATGCTAGCAGTAATAAATGCTACAATAGCTTTCAAGGACCTTCTACAACCAGGTCAACTATTGATAAGAACGGACAACACCACAGTTATGTGGTACATAAACAAACAGGGAGGAACACATTCTTACCCCCTATGCAGACTGGCCATGTCACTTTGGAACACGGCCATGGACTTGCAAATGGAACTACAAGCACAGTACTTGCCAGGCAAGGAAAACACGCTGGCAGACAACCTAAGCAGGAATATGACAGATCCACATGAGTGGAAATTGCATCCAAAAGTTTTTACAGAAATAATCCAAGAATGGGGAAGGCCAGACATAGATCTCTTTGCCTCCCACAAAAATCACCAATTGACAAAATTCTGCTCAAGGATTTTCCATCCAAAGGCCTGGAGAGTGGACGCTCTCTCTTTCAGTTGGACATCACTGACAGTTTATGCCTTCCCACCCCTTCCTCTGCTGCCCAAAGTCCTATTGAAAACTAGAGCAGACAGACCAAAGATGATTCTCATTGCTCCGGACTGGCCAAGGCAACACTGGTACCCACTCCTGAGGAGCCTGATGCATTCCCCACCATGGACCCTGCCTCTAATGCCTCTTCTTCTGACTCAGCACAGCTTCAAAACTCTTCACAGCCAGCTAAAAACACTCAATCTAGCCGCATGGAAGATTCCTTAGCATCACAACAGGCCCTACTCTCCAAGGAGGTGCAGGATGTCATTTTGGAGGCCAGAAGGCCATCAACTAGAAAAGCTTACACCGCAAAATGGAAACGGTTTTGTGTCTGGAATGAGAAAAAGGGCCAGGATCCTGGAAAACTGAATTTACCTCAAATACTACAATATTTGGCTGAGCTGCTAAGCAGTGGACTTTCATTCTCCTCCATCAAAATCCGTGCCTCAGCCATTTCTGCAGAATACAACACTGATCCACCTTTATTCTCTCACCCTCTTTTAAGACAGTTCCTCAGAGGGGCTAAGAATCTAAGACCTCCAAGGAAACAACCAATACCTGCTTGGGATCTTAATTTCATTCTGGAAAAATTGACCTTGCCTCCCTTTGAGCCAGCTGCCTCATCAGATTTGCAATATTTGTCCTGGAAAACAGCTTTCCTTCTGGCTATCACCTCAGCTCGTAGAGTTTCAGAACTACAGGCTCTCATGGTGATCCAGCCTTTTATCATCTTCCATCAGGACAGAGTTTCCTTACGAACCAATCCGTCCTTTATGCCTAAAGTGGTATCCAGGGTAGCTTTAAATCAGGCCATACATTTACCTACTTTTTATCCTAATCCTCAAAACAAAGGGGAGAGATTGCTACATTCCTTGGACATCCACAGACAACTGCGTTATTATTTGGACATAACAAAGCATTTCAGGAAATCAGAACAGCTCTTTGTGTCCTATGCTGTAGGAGCTCAAGGAAAGCCAATTTCCAAACAGACAATCTCAAAATGGATAGCCCACTGCATACGCTTTTGCTATTCCTTTCATGGCAAAACTGTACCTACAGGCATTAGAACTCATTCCACCAGGGCGACAGCCACCTCTGCAGCTTTCCTCAGAGGAGTTCCTACCAAGGATATTTTGGAAGCAGCCACTTGGACTTCTGTGCATACCTTCTCCAAGCACTACAACCTACCATTATACTCCAAATCCAGAGCAGGCTTTGCCAGTGCAGTCTTGCAGGGCATTTTGGCTCCTAGTTCCTCCTAGTGCCTACCACCCCTTTCTTAGCTTTGGGATTCTACCCATCTGTTATGACTGCAGCTGTATGCACGATGAACATAGTACAGTTTTGTACCTACCATAAATGTAGATTTTCGAGTGCTAATACAGCTGCAGTCCAGGTTCCCCTCCCTCCTTCCCCACTTGGAACAGGCCTATAGGCTAACACATCCTCATACAACCTGATTGGGGTATTCATTTATGATGTATTTGCTTGCAACTACTGTATTTTGATTATATTGCACTGCATTATTACACAAATTTATGTATTGCCTTCCTTCTGGGGGCACCTGACATCTGGGGCAAGAAAAACTGAAGAAAATGGCGTCGGCCGGTTCCTTTATACCCCTGTCGCACTGACATCAGGGAAGAAGCGACGACAACCGATGCCGGACCTAGACTTTGGAATTCGGCCGACCGAGGACCCGCCTGATGGCAGGATAACCCATCTGTTATGACTGCAGCTGTATTAGCACTCCGAACATCTACATTTATGGTAGGTACAAAACTGTACTGTCTTTCCTTGCGTGGCTCATCATTCAATCAAGTGCAGCTATGATGTAGCTGATGCCTCTTCAAGGGCTGCTGCTTTTGGTTCAGTTATGAGCCATTATTCTTGGCTTCATCTTCGGGCTTTGCCTGATGACATTAAGGACAAAAACTTTTGGATATTCCTTTGGATAATAAAAGTCTTTTTGGATCTGGTGCTGCTGACCTTTTCAAGTCCTTCCAGGATAAGGGCAAAGCCTTGCAAGAACTAAAACATATTTTTGTTTCTTCTATTCCTAAGTTTCAGAGGAAATATCCTTCCAAGTCTGCCTTTGTTTGCAGTTAATCTCCTCCTCATCCTGCTATGGAGAAGTGTTCTAGGTGTGTGCCTCCTGGTAAGTCTACTCAGACTCCTACCTCCCAGAAACCTTCTTTTCAGGATAAGCCTGGTTCTATTTGATGGGGTCTCTTGTCCCTCCACATTTCCCTTTCTTTTCCAAATTGGCTATGAATCACCTCAGACTCTTGGGTTCTGTCAATTATCCATCAGGGATATTTCATCATTTGGAAGCTGCTTCCTTCTTTTTCAAGCATTCCTGAACCTCCTCGGGAATAGTTTTCTCATTTTCCAGAGGTTTTTCACTCTTTTTGCATCAAGGCACCTTTTAAGCTGTGTCTCTGTCCCTGGTAGAGAAGGGTTTTTATTCCATAATGTTTTTGGTCCCACAGAAGGAGGGTACATGTAGACCAGTTCTGGAGCTTTCCCCAGGAAGCACCTTTTTTCATGATTCCTTCCTTTCGGATGGTATCTCTTCAGACACTGTTTCCTCAGGCCTTTCTGGTCTCTTGGGATCTCAAAGATCCATACCTTCACATCCCTATCCAGCCACTTTTTCAGGAAATTTTTACATTTTTCTGTTTTTTCCTTGCATTTTCAGTCCTTGCTCTTTGGCCTGTCTACTGCCCCCATGTTATTCACCAAATGCTTCGCTCCTGTTATTGTTTTTTGCTGGCTTCGGGGTGTTCAGATTTTTCCCTATCCAGATGATCTATTTATTCAAGCTCCTTCTCCCAGAAGTCTGCTTCAGGATCTCCGGTTTACTACTTGCTTATTATACAGTCTGGGGTTCATCATAAACCTCCAGAAATCAGTTTTGATGCCTTCTCATGATCATATTTTCCTTGGATGCAGGCTTCAGACAGTTCCCATGTGGGCATCCCTGGGCTTTGTCTCTGATATCAGAGGAAGAAGAGATTGGAAAAAGGGCATCTGTCATGGCCAGGGAATTTCTCGGAGTCCTGAAGTTCATGGCTTCCACCATCCTCATGCTCCCTCTTGCCAAGCTTCATATGAGGAAGCTTCATTGGTGTCTCAAATGGATGTGGCTTCTGCATTGCCAGTCTCTAGAGTTTCCAGTGCCTTTTTTCCTGTCTCAAGCTCAAGCTTCAGTGGTGAATTCATAGACTCTCTCTCAATCCTGGATTTCCTTTTCAAGCTCCAGTTCCCACTCAGGAGCTTTTTACAGAAACCTCAGACAGTGGGTAGAGAGCCTCATGTGGTCTCCTGAAGGTTCAAGGTCTCTGGCCTGCTCGTCAGAGGTCAGACCATATCAACATAAAAGAGATGTGGGTTCTGCTTCTGGCTGGCCAGGCTTTTCATTCCCTCTTTCATCTCGGGCCCCTCAAAGTCTTTAAAGACAGTACCACAGTGATGTGGTATGTCAACAAGCAAGGAGGGCATGAGATCCTATCTTCTCTGCAGACTAGCTCTTCAAGTCTGGGATCTAGCTATCCAGCATCAAGTAACTCTTCAGGCAGTTTACATTCCTCAGAACACAATCTAGTGGCAGACTCTTTGAGCAGGTCTTGCTCACAAATGGATGCTTCACTGAGATGTGTTCTTGGACATTGTCTATCAGTGAGATATTCCTCAGGTAGATCTTTTTGCTTCTCCTCTGAACAGACAAATTTTTCTATTCTTTTGCAGAATCCCAAGTCTTCTGGCTTGGAAAATGGACACCTATCTTTTCTTTGGAAGGGGAGTATGTATGTGTTTCTCTCCCTTCCTCTGTTGTCGCAACTTATGCACAAGATCAGGCAGAACTCGCCCAAAATTTTGCCTGTGACTCCCCTTTTGCCCAGACAGCACTAGTTACCCCCTTCTTTCTCATTTGGCCAGTGGCAGTCACCATATGTTAACTCACCAGGTGGATCTTCTCACACAACCCAACAGATCTCTTGTCCATTTTCACTGTCCACTCTTCAACTGACACTGTGGGTGTTAGGGTTTTGATCCCTTTTAGGCATCTTTTTTTTCTGAGGATTTGCCCTGGATCCTGCAGGAGAACAGGAAACCCACTACCAGAAAATCCTGTATGTCCAAATGGGAGCAATTTTCTGCCTGGTGTCTCTCTCACCATCAGGATCCCCTTTCTATGAAGGTTTCTCTGGTTCTTTCTTTTTTGTTTGATCTGCTCCATACTTGGTTGGCATTTTCTTCAGTTAAAGCTCACCTATCAGTGATTTCTGCTTGTCTACCTTTGACTCCTCCTCTGGCCTCTAGATTTGAGGTCATAGGACTTCTCAAAGGTATCCTTCATATCAGGCCTCCCAGGATGCCTATTCCTCCTTCCTGTGACCTCAATCTGTGCTTGAAAAACTGCCCCAGACTCATTTTCAGCCTACTTCTTCAGCTTCCATGCAACATTGTACTTGGAAGACTGTTGTTCTTTTGGCTCTCACTTCAGTCAAGTGAGTGTCTCAACTTCAGGCTGTCATGGTTATTCTTCCTTTCATGTTTTTTTCACAGAAACAGGGTGTATCTTCGTACTAATCCTTCTTTTATGCCCAAGGTGGTCAATGAATCATCCCTTAATCAGTCTGTTCATCTTTATTCCTTTTTTCCTTCTCCACAGTCTGCCAGTGAGAAGTTTCTTTACACCTTGGATTTGCATGTACAACTCTGATATTATTTGGAAAAACTAAAGTTGTTCACAAATCTGAACAACTTTTTTGTTTCCTTTCATCCCAGGACTTTGGGTTTAGCTATTTCTAAGCAAACCATTGCTGCTTGGATTTCTAAAGCCCTTTCATTGTGTTTTTATTTTCATGGCAAATGTCTTTCCTTATCTCTAAAGGCTCATTCTACTAAGGCAGTTACCTTCACTGGCACCTTTTTTCAAGTGTCTGGATATCAGTTCCATCCTTTAGGCTGCTACCTGTTCCTTTGTTCATACTTTCACTAATCATTATAAGTTGGATATTATTTCCAGGACCAGGGTTATCCTGCATGGGTTTGTAGAGGGCCTTTCTTTGCCTTCCTTCTCTCTGGATTCCTCTTAAGCTCTTGTACTCTCCGTTAGATAAAGAATGTTGCAAGAGTGATATGAAAGGACATGTTACAATTATGTAAAGTCTTACCATAACAGTAGATTTCCTTCTCTTCACTGTTGCAGTATTCTGTCCCTCCCTCAACCCCCTCTGTCCTAACTCGTACACTGCAGTTTTGTTGCCCTCCTGACTGAGGAGTTCCTCTTCCTTTTTTCCTTCTGGATGCACTTGTTCTCCTTGTCCCTGGGGATATTTTGTTCCTCCTGAGGCTTTTTCAGTAGTTAGTGTGTTGGTCTATATGTCACCTTTATGCCCCATGCCTTGCGCAGGGAGCATACGTGTGACGTATGGTGCCTGTAAGAACTAAAGGCTTTGGTATACTGGCCAAACGTTGGGCTATCCTTGCCAGTAAATCCCTTGGGTATAGATTGCTGCCACAATGAAGAGCAATGAAGAGGACATCTACTGTTATGGTAAAATTTTACACAACTGTACATTCCCCATTGAAACAACTGACTGTTTCTGGAAACCATTTTAGAGAAAGCAAATCTTTCACAGGGACAGGCTAAAGCCACACTGTCCACAGAATCTGAATCAAAAACTTGGGGAGACAAAACAGAATCCTTCAAAGGGACTGGTCGAAGCCACACACTCAGAATTTTAATCAAAAACCTGTGATAGTCTACCGCAGACTGCAAGGTATTCACATTTTTCCTTTTTAGACGAGTTGTTTCCTCTTTCAGAGTCTTTTTCAACATATCAGGAATTTCTCATCTGGGTAAGAGATCTCCTACAAGAGAGGGGTTCCAGGAGAACTTACAAAAGTTTTATATGACTCCTTCACATGGGATTGTTTTCGAGAGGCTTCTCCTAGACACCTCAATTCAAATAGCTTTTCTTCCACAGGAAAAAAGAAGATGTGTATCTTGATGTGCTCTTGAGTTTTTCCCCTCAGACTGCTGCCTTGGCATGGGAATTCCTCAGGATTCTGGGTCTCATGGCATCAATGATTTTCATGTTTCTTCTTACAAGACTCCCCATGAGAAAAATCCAGTGGTACCTGAAATCTGTATTGCCCCAATATCAACATCTCCTGATAGTTCAGATTCCAATGCTGGGGTTTGTAAAAAGGAAGATTTTTAGTGGAGACACCATATTTCTCTCAATCCAGGTTTTCCATTTTCCCTTTCAACTTATACACAGTTGGTCACAGCAGATGACTCAGATTTTGCTTGGGAAGCAAAGTAGAGGATAAAAGTGCATGGTCTTTGGTACAGAAAATACAGACCAAAACTCATCAACATAAAAGCGATGTTGGCACTTATCAATGCTCTGCTCTATACTCTTGTCAGTCAGCTGTGGTTTGTGGGACCTCTTCAGGTGTTTATAGACAACACCACAGTGATGTGGTGCCATAAGCAAGCAAGCTATGGTAGCCTGGGATGTAGTGTTTCAGCACAGTCTCACATTACAGAAATCTTATTGTGCAAGCAAAACTTCATGGCAGACAAGCTAAGCATGACCAGAACAGACGGTCACAAATGGAAGTTGAATCAGAAGGTGTTCCAGGAATTGACCCAACTATAGGGAACACCTCATATATATCTTTTTGCCTCCACTCACGAGAATTGGTGAAATTCTGCTCTAGGACTCCATGCAAGAAGGCTGGAAAGACTGATGTTTTTTCTTTTTTATAGACAAGAATGCTTCTGTGTGCTTTTCCATCCTTTTCACTAACATTCAGGGTCATTCTGAAGGTTCAGAAGGCCTGCCTTATTGTGGTGACTCCCTTCTGGCCCAGGCATCAATGGTTCTTCCTTCTGGAAATACCATAGTGTCAGTTAGGACAAGCTTCCTCCCAGACCAGGTCTACTCCCACAAGAAATACAACTGACTGCCTGGATGATAGAATTTAAATACGTTTTAGGCAGCATTTTTCGGAGGACTTTTGCAGCAGGTTTTAAAGGAAGCAAGAAAACTGCTACTGGAAAGTCATACATTAGTAAACAAGAAAGGTTTTCTAATTGGTGGCAAGAATAGAACCAGCATCCAGTGTTTGAGTGAGCTACTGTCCTCTGGGCTATCTTACTCTTCAGTTAAGGTTCATTTGTCAGCTATTTCAGAATGACTACCCATGGATCACCCTCTTTCAGTGCATATCTTGAAAGGGGTGTTGTATACAGAGCCTTCTAAAAAACAGATGGTTCTTACTTGGGATCTTAATTTTGCATTAGAAAAACTAGGTCTTGCTCCATTTGAAGCAGCTCATCAGGCTTACTTGAGGTTCTTAACATGGAGAACAGTGTAACTAATTGTTCTAATCACTGCAAGAAGGGGTATCCAAGTTTCAAGCTCTTATGGCAGACCAAGCTTATCTCAATTTCCATAAAGATAGGGTTTCCTCGAGAACTAAGCTTTCTTTTATGTCTAAAGTGGCATACGAGTTTACCTTAAGCCAAGCTGTCCATCACTCTTTCTTCTTTCCAGAAAACAAAAATGAGGGAGACTGTATAATTCATATCTTAAATGTTCACAGACAACTTGGGCACTATGTTGTCAGAACAAAATATTTCAGGAACTTTGATCAGTTAATTTCTTGTGAAGGCAAGAATAAAGGTCGACCCATGTCAAAAACAGACTGTGCTCAAATAGTTTTCTCATGCTATTACCTTTTGTTGACCCACCACAACAAAAGATTCCAGAAAGGCTCAAGGCTCATTCTACCAAGGGGCTTTTCTAGAACCCCTCTTCAGGGGCTCCTGGACCCTCATGTGTCCTCCAGTCAGTCCAGGCTATGGTAATCTACTCATATAGCCAAGGCTACCGCAGCAGTGATCCATATGATGAACATAGTACAGTTATGTAAGTAAACTTGCCATAACTGTAGATGTTCAGATGATCATTGCTGCTCTAGTAGCTCCACCCCCTTATTTTGGTTTAAATTTTGCATATTTACATTTGCTTGTAGAGCTGTAACTAGGATGGGGTAAAGACGGGAGCCACGGTTTTCCAGTGCTAGCAGTCAGTAGTTCCCAATGAGGCACATGTACAGTACTGAGATTCTTAAATGGATATACTTTATAGACTTGTTTTTTTTTTTTTTTTTAGGGGGGGTCCTCAGCTTTGGAAGTGTCTTTCTACTTTTTTTTTTTTTCCTCCTTTTTTGTGAGTCAAGGCTAGTCTGGGGACTGCTTAGGACAGCATTTGATCTAGCCATAGCTATGTGTGCTTTGGTGTAAGTTTTCAAATATAAATGGAGTCAAACACATGCTTCTTAACTTATTTGCTCACAAATTCTGGACAAAGCTGCTGTGATAGACTAAAAGCCTGTCCCTCTACTTACTGTTATATAGACTCCTGAGGGATAATATCTGCTTAGCTTTCCATGGTATTAACTACCCAATACTCCTTAAATTTCTTCACAGATATGTGAACCACAGTAAAGCAAACACCCATGCTAGAGGCCTGGGCTACCACATCAACAGCACCAGATGGTGTGACAGGTACCTAACACAATCTTTCCTCTTGTTTCTGGAATAAGCTGCCCTTACCTGTGAAGTAAAGTGTTTCCTTACCAACTTTTATAAGCAGTTTGGATGAATGGCTGGATGGTCATAAAGTTTCACTGGGGGGATATGTGGAGAAAGTCTTCTTAATGGACGACGACGTTTGCCATCCACCAGTATTGGATAATATGGCTGAAATTCTCAATGGTTTCCTTGGTAGTAAGCTTTGTAAGAACCTATGAAATTTTTTTTGTGCATTTTTTGATGTTCTTCGTGTTTCACTGTTGCAGTCATTACACTTGGGTTATCCTGCTGGCAGGCTACCATCAGTCGGCCTGAATTCCAAAGTCTAGGTCCGGCGTCGGTTGCTGTCGCCTCTTCCCTGACGTCAGTGCGCCAGGGGTATAAGAGATGCAGCCGACGCCATTTTCTTCAGTCTTTCTTGCCGCACGGTGCCTGAAGCATAAGCAGTTCGCAAGTGCCAGTCGGCCGACTCCTGAGATTTTCGTGTTCGAATTTCAGATCCGAAGTCTTCATTAAAAGCTAAGTACCCGTTGGGGAAACTTTTTTCTTGCTCCAGACCGATGTCAGAAAAAGTTAATTGTATTTCTTGTGGGAAGCAAATACCTCATAAGGACTTTCATTCTTACTGTATTCCTTGTCTAGGCCCTGACCACGACGTTGCTAGTTGTCGGTTTTGTGCTAGATTTAACCAATGCACTATTAAGCATCGGCACGATTTTGCATTACACTATTTTGGCAGAAGATTTAATTATACAATGTCGTCGGATAGCCTTCCGACTACCGGAATTCACAAGAAACGCAAAGAAAAGGACAGGCATCCGAGGTCCAAAACCGACGACGAGGCTTCTTCTAAGCCAGTCGCCAGTTCTCAGTGAGGTGCCTTCACAGCCCCTGACACACGCTACCTTAGACCCGCAGGCCACTACAGACTCCCACGTGGAGTCGACTAGGCCTCTGGAAGCTCAAGGTATTGGACCTTCGGAGACCATTCCCTTTGATGGGTCCGGAGCCGCTGAGCAGGCATCGACTTCTGAGGGTGTTTTCAGACCTACTCAATTATACATTAAAACTACTTCAGCTTCAAAGGCAAAGACTAAAGCACCTTTAAAGTCAAAGAAACAAGTACAACAGCCTCATGGACAGGCCTCCATGCCCAAAAAACAGATACTGAGAATGGCAGAAGAATTACTTTGATCAGGGGTTCCCATCCCCCACCTGATAAAAGGCCTAGGCAAGAGAAAGAATATGAATCTTCAGTTCTGGTTTCCATTTTATCTGATTCCTCTTCAGATCAGGAATACTCTCTTCCTCCCTATGAGGTTTCTGATGCTGAAGAATCTATCCCTTCAGCCTCTCCTTCTGAGGATTACTCTTTTGGGGAAACCTTGCATACCATGAGAGAGCATTTCCACTGTGAGAGCCAAGATTTTTCAGAATCTAAGAAAAGGCTCAGAGACTTCCTTTTACTTCCACAGCACAGGCCCCTAGCCATTCCACCTGTGTTAGATATTGTAGATGATGTATTTTCAGAGTCCAGTCTGACCCTTGACTCCTTACCTCCAGCTCCTGTTAAGCCGGACAGGTATTACAGGGTTCCTGACTCTCATAAATTCCTTTTCAAAAACCTTGCTGCTGACCCAGAAACTATCTCTCAGGGTCCCAAGGGGGTCAAGGCTTCTGCTGCAAAAAACTCTACCCCCTCTGACAGGGATTCTAGGGCATTGGACAGATGGGAAAAAAAGATTTACACTTCTGCTACCTTGGCTATAAGGGCTTTAAATTGTCAGTTTCATATGCTCAAATATCAGCAATATATTATGTCACTGCTTAAACAGAAAATGTTGATAAATTCTGAATGTGCAGAAAACAAAGAAATGCAGGAGTTATTGCATGCAGCTGAACAAGTTGGAAAGCATACTTTGCAATGTGGCTTTGATTCTTTGGAGGCCTCCTGCAGGGCCACTGTTACGGGTTCTGTCATCAGGAGGCATGCTTGGTTAAAGGAACAAAATCTGCCTGATCATGTCAAAGCAAAATTATTAGATGCTCCATTACAGCATGATACCTTGTTTGGTGTTAAAGCAGAAGAGGTGTTAAAGAAAATGGAGGACAAAGCTAAATCTATGCAAACGGTTAAGGATTTCTTACAGGTACAGCCTCTAAGATTTAGCAGACACTGGCCTACAAATAATTGGTCCTTTCCAGTGTCAGACAGACCACAAAGGGGCATATTCAGATGCCCAAGAGGCAGATCCCAGCCCCAAGGTTCGTATAGGTCTAAACAATGGGGTGCTTCTACCTCCAAAAGTGGAGAAGACAAATCACAGCCATACAGGAAACAGTCCCAATGACTTCCCCCTGCCTGCACCAAGCACTTATCTTCTGGCAGCACCTTTAGGGGGAAAACTAGCACTGTTTTCTCAAAATTGGCACATAATAACCCAGGACAAATGGGTCCTAGACATAGTGTCACAAGGCTACAAGTTTCATTTCCATACCCTGCCAAGGACAAACGGTTGGCCAGACCTGCCAAAACATCAATGGGCAGAGGCACAAAAGCAAGTCTCATCCCTCATGGACATGAGGGCCATTTAACAAGTACCAGAGCAAGAGCAGGGACAAGGATTTTATTTGAGACTGTTCTTGGTACCAAGAAAGAACAAGACCTGGAGACCAGTACTGGACCTATCCATTCTAAACACGTATCTGGATATACCAAAATTCAGAATGTTGACTCTACAGCAACTTCTGCCAATGCTGGGCAAGAAGGCTTGGCTAGTGACTTTAGACCTAAAAGAAGCTTACCTGCATGTCCCAATCAGACAAACATGCAGAAGATACCTCAGATTGAAAGCTGGCTCAATGCACTACCAATTCTCTGCACTGCCCTTTGGCTTATCTACTGCTCCCAGGGTCTTCACAAAGTGCCTGGCACCAGTAATTGCATTCTGCAGACAAAGAGGGCCTAGGGTACACAGTCAACGAAAAGAAATCAAAACTAGTACCCTCTCAAGAGATAATATTCCTGGGTGCAAGCTTAAATACAACTGCCCAGATGGCTTATCTCACACCAGACAAACAAAGGCAGCTGACTACCTATTTCAATCTGTTGGCAACAAAGGCCCAGTTATCTGCAAGAAAAATTCTGCAGGTTTTGGGCTTCATGGCATCCTGCTTTCTGCTAATTCCATATGAGGAAACTTCAATGGTACCTAAAAAGTGTTTGGACTCAACATTGCCACAGCCTAGAAGCATTAATTACCCTCATTCCCTGCCTACAACAGGAGTTTCGATGGTGAGCGAAGGCTTGTCACCAGAACAAGGGATAGCCGTTCACTTTGCTCCCAGCCAGGCGGACATTAACAACGGATGCATCAGATTATGCCTGGGGGGCCCACATAGCAGGAAGATGTATTCAAGGCACATGGTCCGCAAACCAAATGCATCTACATATCAATCAAACAGAGATGCTAGCTGTTCAGAATGCCCTGACAGCCTTCAAGGACCTACTTCATCTGGGACAACTACTGATAGACAGACAACACCACGGTCATGTGGTATATAAACAAGCAAGGAGGCACTCATTCTTACCCCCTTTGCAGACTAGCCATGACTTTGTGGGACACAGCATTGATTTACCAAGTACATCTGCAATCACAATTCCTGCCAGGAAAGATAAATACTCTGGCAGACGAACAAAGCAGAAACCTCATGGATCCCCATGAGTGGAAATTGGATCCACAAGTCTTCAGCATGATTACAAGGAAATGGGGATGCCGGGATATAGATCTATTTGTCTCTCCTCACAACTACCAACTAAAAAGATTCTGCACAAGGACTTGTCACAGACAAGCATGGAAAGTGGATGCCCTATCTTTCAGCTAGAAAAGCTTAGCAGTATATGACGTTCCTCCGCTGCCTCTCCTTCCCAAGGTACTCCTAAAGGGTCAGACAAGAGAAGCCAAAGATGATACTGATTGCCCCAGACTGGCCCCGCCAGTACTGGTATCCAATCTTAAGGAACTTGTCTCAATGCCCGGCTTGGACCTTGCCTCAAATACCTCATCTGATATCCCAACAAAACAATCAGATCCTGCACAGCCAACTAAATACCTTAAATCTGGCACCATGGCAGATAATGTAGTCATACAAAACACGCCTCTCACTAAAGCTGTGATGGATGCCATTTTGAAGGCCAGAAGGCCTAGTACCAGAAAATCTTACGCTGGAAAATGGAAGAGATTCTGTGCTTGGAGCCAGGCACAAGGAATTGGCACAGCTGTGCCAAATATTCCTCAGATTTTGCAATACTTAACTGAGATGCTGGACAAAGGCCTATCCTTTTCATCAATTAAAATTTATGCCTCTGCCATTTCGGCTCATTACAATACAGGACCACCAATCTTTTCTCATCTCTTGTTAAGGCAGTACCTCAGAGGAGCCAAAAACTTAAGGCCTCCAAGGAGATCACCAGTACCTGCATGGGACCTCAATTATGTCTTGGAAAAACTCACCCTGCCTCCCTTTGAGCCAGCCGCTACAGCTGATATAAAGTTTTTATCTTGGAAAAAAGCTCTGCTCCTAGCGATAACCTCTGCAAGACGAGTCTCAGAGCTGCAGGCACTCATGGCTGTAGAACCTTTTATCATTTTTTATCCAGACAGGGTTTCTCTGAGGACAAACCCGACATTTATGCCTAAGGTAGTGTCCAGTGTGGCCCTTAACCAAACTATTCATCTGCCTACTTTTTTATCCAAACCCACAGAATAAGGGGGAGAGAATTTTGCATTCTTTGGACATACACAGACAGCTACGCCTCTACTTGAACAGAACCAAAGCTTTAGGAAAGACAGAGCAGCTACTAGTGGCATATGCTGCAGGGTCACAAGAAAAGGCCATCTCAAAGCAGACCATCTCAAAGTGAATAGGCCACTGCATTTGTTTCTGATATTCACAACATGGCAAGCCAGTGCCTAAGGGCATTAGGCCACATTCAACCAGAGCAGCAGCCACTTCAGCAGCCTTCCTCAGGGGAGTACCTACCAAAGACATTTTAGAGGCTGCTACCTGGAGTTCAGTGCACACCTTTACAAAGCGCTATCATTTACCACTCTACTCTAAATTCAGGACAGGCTTTGCCACCGCAGTTCTGCAGGGCCTCCTAGCCGCTCCTAATGCTATTTCGCTCCAGCCTCCCAACCTTAGCTTTGGGATTCAACCCAAGTGTAATGACTGCAACAGTGAAACACGAAGAACATAGTACAGTTGTGTACACTTACCATAAATGTAGATGTTCGAGTGTATTTACTGTTGCAGTCCAGGTTACCCAACCACCATCCGCCATATCTTTGCTGGAACTTATCTGCATTTCTCTAATCTATACAACCTATGTGGTGTATTTGCTTGTAGATGAAGGTATTTCATATTTTGGTGCATGCATGTTTTATTGGCGTATTTTTTGCATACCCTTTTGGGGGCACCTGACATCTGGGGCAAGAAAAACTGAAGCAAATGGCATCGGCTGCATCTTTTATACCCCTGGCGCACTGACGTCAGGGAAGAGGCGACGGCAACTGACGCCGGACCTAGACTTTGGAATTCAGGCAGACTGAGGGTAGCCTGCCAGCAGGATAACCCAAGTGTAATGACTGCAACAGTGAATACACTCGAACATCTACATTTATGGTAAGTGTACACAACTGTACTTTCTTTAACCCTGGAAAGTGTCATTGTTGTGATATGTAGAAATGTTAAACTTAGACCAGATGTTCGTGTTTCACTGTTGCAGTCATTACTCTTGGGTTATCCTGCTGGCAGGCTACCCTCAGTCGGCCAGAATTCCAAAGTCTAGGTCGCCTCTTCCCTGACATCAGTGCGCCAGGGGTATAAAAGATGCAGCCGACGCCATTTTCTTCAGTCTTTCTTGCCGTGCGGTGCCCGAAGCAAAAGCAGTTCGCAAGTGCCAGTTGGCCGACTCTTGAGATTTTCAAATCCGAATTTCAGAACCGAAGTCTTCATTAAAGCTAAGTACCCCGTTGGGGAAACTTTTGTCTTGCTCCAGACCAATGTCAGAAAAAGTTAACAAGTTTACAAAAAACACAAGGACAAGGACAGGCATACAAGGTCCAAAACCGACGACGAAGCCTCTACTAGGCCAGTCGCCGGTTTGCCGGTTCTCAGTGAGGCGCTTTCGCAGCCCCTGGCGCCCGCTATCTCAGAGCCACAGGCCGCTACCGACTCCCATGTGGAGCAGACTGGGCCTCTGGATACTCAAGGTATTGGACACTCGGAAATCACTCCCTCAGATGAGTGAGGCATCGGCTTCTGAGGGTGTCTAAAGACCTATACAGCTATATATTAAGCCATCTTCAGCTTCAAAGACTAAAGCAGCTCTAAAGACAAAGAAACAAGTACAGCATTCTCCTACTTAGACTTCAATGCCTAAAAAGCAGATGCTCAAAATGGCCAAAGACCTAATTACTTTGATCAGGGGCTCCCATCCCCCTCCTGATAAGAGGCCTAGGCAAGAGACCGAGTATGATTCTTCTGATCAGGTATCTATTTCCTCTGATTCCTCTTCTGAACAGGATTACTCCATGCTTCCCTGTGAGGATTCTGATGCTGAAGAATCCATTCCTTCAGCCTCTCCTCCTGAGGACTATTCTTTTGGGGAAACTGCATACTATGAGGGAGCATTTCCACTGGGAGAGCCAAGATTATTCTGAAATTAGAAAAGGCTCAGAGACTTTCTGCTTCTTCCTCAGCACAGACCTCTTGCTATTCCACCTGTTCTAGACATTGTAGATGATGTATTTTCAGAGTCCGGTCTGTCCCCTGACTCTTTACCCCTTGCACCTGCTAAGCCAGACAGATACTACAGGGTCCCGGATTCTCATAAATTCCTATATAAAAACCCTGCTGCTGACCCAGAAACTATATCTCAGGGTCCCAAGGGGGTTAAAGCTTCCACTGCAAAAATCCCTGTCCCCTCTGATAGAGATTCTAGGGCTCTAGACAGATGGGGGAAAAAAGTTTACACTTCTGCCACCCTGGCTGTAAGAGCTTTAAATTGTCAGTTTCATATCCTTAAATATCAGCAATATTTAATGTCACTACTTAGCAGAAAATGTTGACAAATACTGAATGCTCAGGGAACAAGGAATTGCAGGATTTATTGCATGCAACTGAACAAGTGGGAAAGCATACTTTGCAATGTGGTTATGATTCACTGGAGGCCTCTTGCAGGGCCGCTGTTACAGGCTCTGTTATTAGAAGGCATGCTTGGTTAAAGGAAAAGAATCTGCCTGATCATGTTAAAGCAAAATTATTAGATGCACCATTACAGCATGATACTTTGTTTGGTACTAAAGCAGAAGAGGTGTTGAAAAAAATGGAGGATAAAGCAAAATCCATGCAGACAGTCAAGGATTTCTTACAGGTACAGCCACCCAGGTTTAGCAGGAACTGGCCTTCTAAAAATTGGTCCTTTCCAGTCTCAGACAGATCACAAAGAGGCAGATACAGGCGTCCCAGAGGCAGATCTCAGCCCCAAGGCTCATACAGGCCTAAACAATGGGGTGCTCCTACCTCCAAAACCGGAGAAGACAAATTACAACCTTACAGGAAACAGTCCCAATGACTTTCCTCTACCAGTTCCAAGCAGTTTTCTTTTGTCAGCCCCCATAGGGAGAAAACTAGCACTTTTTTCATCAAATTGGCAAATAGTTACCCAAGACAAATGGGTCCTGAACATAGTGTCCCAAGGCTACAGGTTCCATTTTCACACACTACCAAGGTCAAAGGGCATGCCAGACCTGCCACACAATCAATGGGCAGAGGCACAAAAGCAAATTACAGCCCTCATGGACATGAGGGCCATTCAGCAAGTACCACAACAAGAGCAGTGGCAAGGTTTTTACTCCAGACTTTTCCTAGTTCCCAGGAAGGACAAAACCTGGAGACCAATTCTGGACCTGTCTATACTAAATAAGTTTCTAGAAGTTCCAAAATTCAAGATGTTGACTCTACAGCAGCTACTGCCCATGCTGGGCAAAAGGGCTTGGCTCGTATCTTTGTACCTAAAAGAGGCATACCTGCATGTCCCAATCAGACAATCTTGCAGATGATACCTCAGATTCATAGCTGGCTCAATGCATTACCAATTCTCTGCACTGCCCTTTGGCTTATCTACTGCACCCAGGGTCTTCACAAAATGCCTGGCACCAGTAATTGCGTTTTGCAGACAAAAAGGAATTCAAATATATCCCTACTTGGACGACTGCCTAATTCAAGCAGAGAACAGACACTCTTCTAAAGCATCTGGCGTTTGTAAAAAGATTACTAATTGGCCTAGGGTACACAGTAAATTAAAAGAAATCAAAACTAGTGCCCTCTCAAGAGATAATATTCCTGGGTGCAAGCTTAAATACAACTGCCCAGATGGCTTATCTCACGCCAGACAAGCAAAACCAACTACTTACTTCAAGAAATTGGCAACAAAATCCCACTTATCTGCAAGGAAAATCCTGCAGGCCTTGGGTTTCATGGCATCCTGCATTCTACTAATTCCATATGCCAGACTGCATATGAGGAAACTACAATGGTATCTGAAAAGGGTTTGGACTCAATATTGCCACAGCCTGGAGACAGTAATTGCACTCATTCCCTGCCTACAACAGGAGTTTTGACTGTCACCACAACAAGGGTCTGCCATTCAGTTTACCCACAGCCAGACAGACACAGACAACGGATGCATCAGATTATGCCTGGGGGGCCCATATGGCAGGAAAATGTATTCAGGGCACATGGCCTGCAAACCAGATGCATCTTCACATCAATCAAAAAGAGATGCTAGCTGTTCAAAATGCCCTGACAGCTTTCAAGGCCCTGCTTCATCCAGGACAGTTACTGATAAAGATGGGCAACACTACGGTTATGTAGTACATAAACAAGCAAGGAGGTACACATTCCTACCCCCTCTGCAGACAACAATGACCTTATGGGACACAGCATTGGCTTTTCAAGTTCACCTGCAAGCACAATTCCTGCCAGGCAAAACAAATACTCTGGCAGACGAACTAAGCAGAAACCTCATGGATCTCCACGAATGGAAACTGGATTCACAAGTCTTCAGCATGATAATAAGGAAATGGGGATGCCCACACATAGATCTATTTGCCTCCCCTCACAACTTTCAATTGCAGAGATTTTGCACAAGGATTTATCACAAGCAAGCATGGAAAGTGGAAGCCCTATCATTCAGCTGGAAAAATCTTAACAGTATATGCTTTTCTCCCACTGCCTCTCCTTCCCAGAGTACTCCTAAAGGTCAAACAAGAGAAGCCAAAAGTGATACTGATTGCACCAGACTGGCCATGCCAGCACTGGTACCCAATCCTAAAGAGCTGTCTCAAGGTCCAGCATGGATATTGCCTCAAACGTCTCACTTGCTGACCCAACAAAACAATCAGATCCTGCACAGCCAACTCACGACCTTAAATCCGGCAGCATGGCGGATAATGTAGCCATTCAAAACACTCCTCTTTCAAAAGCTGTTATGGATGTTATGTTGGAGGCCAGGAGGCCCAGTACCAGAAAATCTTATGCAGAAAAATGGAAGAGATTCTGTGCTTGGAACCAGTGACAAGGCATTGACACATCTGTACCAAATATTCCTAAGATTTTACAATACCTAACTGAGATGCTGAACAAAGGCCTCTGCCATTTCAGCACATTACAATACGGAACCACCTATCTTTTCTCATCCTTTAATAAGGCAGTACCTCAGAGGGGCCAAAAACATTAGGCCTTCAAGGAGACCACCAATTCTGGCCTGGGACCTCAATTATGTTTTGGAAAAACTCACACTGCCTCCTTTCGAGCCAGCATCAAAAGCAGATATAAAATTCTTATCCTGGAAAACAGCTCTGCTCCTAGCAATAACCTCTGCAAGGTGAGTCTTGGAGTTACAAGCACCCATGGCTGTGGAACCTTTCATCATTTTTCATCCAGACATGGTTTCTCTGAGGACAAACCCTACATTTATGCCTAAGGTGGTGTCCAGTGTGACCCTCAACCAAACCATTCACTTGCCTACCTTTTTCCCAAATCCACAGAACAAGGGTGAGAAAATTCTGCATTCTTTGGACATACACAGGCAGTTGCACCTCTACTTGGACAGAACTAAAGCTTTCAGAAAGACTGAGCAACTTTTAGTGCCATATGCTGCAGGATCACAAGGAAAGGCTATCTCAAAACAGACTATTTCTAAATGGATAGGCCATTGCATCCGTTTCTGCTATTTTCAACATGGCAAATCAGTGCCTAAGGACATTAGGTTTCATTCCACCAGAGCAGCAGCCTTCCTCAGAGGAGTACCAACCAAAGATATCTTAGAGGCTGCAACTTGGGAGTTCAGTGCACACTTTTACAAAGCACTACCGCTTGCCTCTCTACTCTAAGTCCAGAGCAGGCTTTGCCACTGCAGTTCTGCAGGGCCTCATAGCCTCTCCTAATCCTATTTAGCCCAGCCACCCATCCTCAGGTTTGGGATTCTACCCAAGAGTAATAACTGCAACAGTGAAACACGATGAACATAGTACAGTTGTGTACCTACCATAAATGTAGATGTTCGAGTGTATTCACTGTTGCAGTCCAGGTTACCCACCCACCATCCCCCTTCTTTTTGCTGGGACTTATCTGAACTTCTCTATCCTATACAACCTTTTTGGTGTATTTGCTTGTAGATGAAGGAAATGTTATTTTTGTGCATGCATTTCTTATTGGTATATTTTTCAGCCTACCTATTTGGGGCACCTGACATCTGGGGCAAGAAAAACTGAAGAAAATGGCGTCGGCGGCATCTTTTATACCCCTGGCGCACTGACATCAGGGAAGAGGTGACGGCAACCGACGCTGGACCTAGACTTTGGAATTCTGGCCGACTGAGGGTAGCCTGCCAGCAGGATAACCCAAGAGTAATGACTGCAACAGTGAATACACTCAACATTTACATTTATGGTAGGTACACAACTGTACTTTATCTATTCCTTTCTCATTTTGGTACATGTTTGTGGATACACATTAATTTGCACCTTGATCGATTTGTCTTGCAAATGGTTTGAGTTTGGGGTATTAGTATAAGTTTCCAGTGATACGGTCACGATGTCCTTCAAGGATGCATCTGCAGTCCTTACAAATGGGTTGTCCTGTCGTCAGGCAGACCTTCGGTCGGCCGGATTCCAAAGTCTGGGTCCGGCTTCGGCTGGTGTCGCACTTCACCCGACGTCATTGCGGCAGTTTTCGGGTATAAAGGCATCAGCCGACGCCATTTTCCTCGGTCTTTCTTGCCGCGTGGCGCCCGAAGCAGAAGCTGTTCGCAAGTGCCGGTCGGTCAGATCCAGAGAGTACTACTACCGAATACTACTTCGAAGACTTCTATAAAGCTAAGTACCCCGTTGGGGACTCTTTCTTGCCTCAGCCGATGTCAGAGAAAGTTAATAACTGTTTATCTTGTGGGAAACAAATACCTCATAAAGATTTCCACTCCTATTGTATACATTGTTTAGGCCCAGACCACGACGTAGCAGCTTGTCTAGCCTGTGCTTCTTTTAACCGGCGGACGCTGAGACGTCGCTCGGACTTTGCTGAACAGATTTTCGGCTCCGATTTTGCCTACATTATGCCGTCGGATCCTCCGACTACGCAAATGACTAAGAAACGCAAAGAAAAGGACCAACACTCGTGGTCCGCGGTTTCGGCTGAAACCACGGCCAAGCAATCCGCGAGTGTCTCTGTTTCGGCCGAAACCGAGCAAGCGGTTCTTTCTTCAGCCGACAACTTGCCTTCTACCGAGGCCTCTTCCATTCTGGTAGAAACGGCTTCTGAAATCCAGCCTTCTGTTGCGATTTCACAGGATTTATCAGACACCATTCCACTAGATATTTCTACTCCTGCACGTGGAGCTGCTAGGCCTCCTCCAGCTATGTCTATTAAGGCCTTTGCCAGGGCTAAAGCAGCCAAAACTTCCAAGCCAGTGCCTGCCAAGCCCCCTCTCACAGGCCCAGCACCAGCTCCCATATGCTTTCTTTGGCACAGGATCTCATCACTTTAATCCGTGGATCCCAGCCTCATCCAGACAGGGCCTCTCTCCTCCACCAGAAAAGAGGCCTAGAGCAGAGCCCCCTGAGCCAGTAGCCACAGATGATTCTTCTGATGATTCAGAACATTCTGATCCTCCTGAGGCTTCTTATTCTCCTTACGAAGATTCCGATGCTGAGGAGTCCATCCCTTCAGCCTCTCCTCCTGAGGAATTTTCCTTTGGGGAAACCTTGCATGCTATGAGGGAACAATTCCAGTGGCAGGGCCAGGATTTCTCAGACTCAAGAAAAAGGCTTAGGACCTTTCTACACTTACCACAGCATAGGCCTTTAGCTATTCCTCCAGTTCTATCTGTTGTTGATGATGCATTTAATGATGCTTGCACTTCTCCTGATACTTTGCCTCCGGCTCCTGCTAAACCAGATAGGTACTACAGGGTCCCGGACACTCATCACCACTTATATAAGGCCCCTTTTGCAGATCCAGAGACTATCTCCCAGGGCCCTAAAGCTGTAGCAGCTACTTCTTCTAAAACCCTCCCTCTGAAAGGGATTCCAGGTCCTTAGAGAGATGGGGTAAAAAAGTTTACACCTCTGCTACTTTGTCAGCTAGAGCTTTGAATTGCCAATTCCATATGATTCAATATCAAGAGTTTATGCTTGACCAGTTGACTAAAAGCTGTCCTCTGAAGAATCTTTAGATAAAAGTATGTTCAAGAAATGTTACATAACATTCAGCAGGTTAGTAACCATTCTTTAAAATGTGGCTATGATGCACTGGAGGCTTCCTTTAGATCAGCCACGACGGGCACAGTTATCAGGAGGCATGCATGGTTGAAAGAACAGGCATTACCAGACCATATCAAATCTAAGCTTTTGGATGCACCTATGGACAAGGTCAATTTATTTGGTACCCCGCACAACAGGTTCTCAAAAAGATGGAAGAGAAAGCAAAATCTGTGCAAACCGTAAAAGATTTCTTACAAGTTCAACCTCCAAGGTTTAGCAGGAATTGGCCCTCCAAGAATTGGTCCTTTCCGGAGTCCTCTAAGGCACAAAGAGGCAGGAATAGGCGCTCTAGAGGCAGAAACCAAACCAGAGGTGCCTACAGGGGTCGCCAGTGGCAGGGTAACAACCAACGAGGCACGGACACAGCCACCACCACTACAACAACTCAATCACAGTGACTTGGCGGTGACACCGCCTACCAGGGAACAACTAGAAGCACCCTTAGGCGGAAAGCTAACCTTATTTTCAAGAAACTGGCACTGCATTACAAGAGAAAAATGGATTTTGCAAACTATAGACCAGGGTTACAGGTTCCACTTCCATACTCTACCAGGAAAGAGAGGAATGCCAAACCTACCACCTACTCAAAGGGCAGAAGCTCTAAAACAAATATCTCAATTAAGAATGAGAGCTGTGGAAAAGGTACCATCTATGGAGCAAGGGAAGGGATTTTATTCCAGGCTCTTCCTGGTACCAAGAAAAGAAAACAAATGGAGGCCTATTCTAGATCTGTCTGCTCTAAACACATTCCTCATTGTTCCAAAATTCAAAATGCTGACTCTACAGCAGCTTCTTCCCATGCTGGGCAAGGAGTCTTGGCTGGTAACTCTAGATCTCAAGGAGGCATACTTGCACGTCCCCATAAGACCAATTTGCAGAAGATACCTCAGATTTCTTGCAGGATCAGAGCATTATCAATTCTCAGCATTGCCCTTTGGCTTATCTACTGCTCCCAGAGTGTTCACGAAATGCCTGGCATCAGTAATCGCTCATTGCAGACTTCAGGGGATTCAAATCTATCCCTACCTGGACGACTGCCTGATACAAGCGGACAACAAAAACAAATTAACAGAAGACTTACAAAGAGTCATCTACCTGCTTCAAGCCCTGGGATGCACAGTCAATTCAAAAAAGTCAAGGCTGATTCCATCCCAAATAATAACCTTTCTGGGTGCAGAACTGGACACATCCAAACAAATGGCATTTCTAACTGCAGAAAAGAAAGAACAACTTCCTCTCTACTTTTGGCATTAACAAAGCAGAGCCATCTAACTGCAAGAAAAGTGTTACAAGCTCTAGGCTTCATGGCATCCTGCATAATCCTGGTCCCTCATGCCAGGCTTCATATGAGAAAGCTACAGTGGTACCTAAAGAATTTGTGGTCTCAGCACAAGCACAGCCTGGAAACCAAAATTCCAATGATTCCATGCCTGAAACAAGAGTTCTTATGGTGGGCACAGGCCTGTCAATCAAACACAGGACTGCCCTTCAGCAAAAGTCATCCAAGACAAACTATCACGACAGATGCCTCAGACCTCGGTTGGGGGGCACACATGATGGACAAGTGCATTCAAGGCCTATGGACTCAAGACCAACTGCATCTGCACATAAATCTAAAAGAAATGATGGCAGTAAAATTGGCAATCCAGGCATTCAGACCTCTTCTCCACGAAGGCCAGCTGTTGATAAGGACAGACAACACCACAGTTATGTGGTACATCAACAAACAGGGAGGCACACACTCTTACCTCCTATGCCGGCTGGCACTAGACCTATGGGATGTGGCTCTGGGTTACAACCTTCAGTTACAGGCTATTTATGTTCCAGGGAAGGAAAACATTCTAGCAGACATATTAAGCAGAACTATGACAGATGCCCACGAATGGATGTTGCATCCGGACATCTTCAAAGCCATCACAAGACAATGGGGATTGCCACAAATAGACTTGTTTGCATCCCCATGCAATCACCAGTTGAAGAAATTCTGCACAAGGACTTACCACCCACTTGCTTGGAAGGTGGACTCCCTATCCTTCAGTTGGAAAAGCATGACAGCATACGCATTCCCACCACTTCCTTTGATACACAAAGTGCTTCTCAAGATCAAAGAGGAACGTCCGAGGATCATTCTGATAGCCCCAGACTGGCCAAGACAGCATTGGTACCCACTTCTGAGGAGCATGTCCAGGGAACAAATATGGAAACTACCACTGATCCCATTACTGCTGACACAGAACAACTACAACATTCTGCATCCAAGCCTAAAAACTCTGCAACTAACTGCCTGGAACATTACATGACAGAAATTAGCACAAATTTATCCCAAAGGGTTAAGGACATAATCCTGGAGGCTCGTAGACCTTCAACAAGAAAGAATTATGCAGCAAAATGGAAAAGATATCTCATCTGGAGTGCTGCAAAAGGGCAAGATGTGACACTGGTGAACATAGCCAACATCCTGGAGTACTTGGCTGAGCTCTACCACACAGGACTGTCCTATTCCTCCATCAAGATACATGCATCAGCTATTTCGGCACAATACAGCTTGGATCCTCCTGTCTTCTCGCATCCTCTGCTCAGACAGTTTCTGAGGGAATTAAAAATGTAAAACCTCCCAGGAAACCTCCATTGCCAGCATGGGACTTGAACTTTGTGCTAGAAAAACTGACTCTGCCTCCTTTCGAGCCAGCAGCTACAGCAGACTTGCAATACTTATCCTGGAAGACTGCCTTCCTGCTGGCAATAACTTCAGCAAGAAGGGTCTCTGAACTACAAGCATTAATGGCAGTACAACCCTTCCTGATCTTCCATCAAGATAGAGTGTCCATGAGAACAAATCCTACATTTATGCCTAAGGTGGTATCCAGAGTCTCTTTAAATCAGGCTATCCACCTTCCTACATTCTTCCCCAATCCACAGAACAGGGGAGAAAAACTTTTACATACCTTGGATGTACACAGGCAATTACGCTACTACCTGGACAGGACAAAAAACAATAGAAGAACTGACCAGCTTCTGGTAGCTTATGCAACAGGAAAAGAAGGAAAACCAATTTCTAAACAGACAATCTCCAAATGGATAGGAAATTGCATTAGATTTTGTTACTCCTACCATGGAAAGAAAACTCCAGAGAACATCAGGCCTCACTCCACAAGGGCCACAGCTTTCTTACGAGGAGTGGCTACCAAGGACATTATAGAGGCTGCTACTTGGACCTCCGTGCATACATTTGCCAAACATTATAACTTACCTCTATACTCTAGATCCCGTTTTGGCTTTGCCACTGCTGTTTTGCAAGGGATCCTGACTACACCATAATCTATTCTCATTTCCTCCTCCCCTAGTTTAGCTATGGTATTCTACCCATTTGTAAGGACTGCAGATGCATCCTTGAAGGACATAGTACAGTTTTGTACCTACCATAAATGTAGATGTCCGAGAGGAATGCATCTGCAGTCAGGATTACCCTCCCTCCTTCCCCTCTGAGGTACTCCTAGGGTACTTACCAATCTTCAGCTAGCTTGGGGGGGATCTATTATGGTGTATTTGTTTGTATATATGTACATACATGTTTATTTTGTGTGTTTGCTCTGTATTATTTGGAAACTTTGGCATTTATCCAAATTTAGCCTACTAAGAGGGCACCTGGCATCTGGGGCAAGAAACACTGAGGAAAATGGCGTCGGCTGATGCCTTTATACCCGAAAACTGCCGCAATGACGTCGGGTGAAGTGCCACACCAGCCGAAGCCGGACCCAGACTTTGGAATCCGGCCGACCGAAGGGCTGCCTGACGACAGGACAACCCATTTGTAAGGACTGCAGATGCATTCCTCTCGGACATCTACATTTATGGTAGGTACAAAACTGTACTTTATTGTTGATCCCTTTGGTGTATAATTCCAACAGTTTGCTTTAAATTTCTTTGATAACACAGGTAATGGAAATTCAGTTTGTGCTAGCATGTTCAGTTGTTGTTCTTGACTGATATTGCAATAATATTCTGGCTTATGTAAGGTGTTCCTGTTTATCCACAGGTTAGCTTATATTATTTTCATCTAAAACTGTCACTGTAATGGTGTACCATTTATAACATCGCATGCTGGTTGCCACTGTTATAAAAAAAAAAAGTCTGTGTGTGTGTCAGGTGTTGTTTGGTATACTGTTGTGCATTGTCTGTGTCATTTGAAATTAACCTGTTGAAGTTGAAAATGACACTTTTGTATGAATTTAATGTACTGTAAAGTGTAATGAAAGCATGGCCCTTTTAGGGAGATTACTTATTGGAAGGATCCAAATGGCTGTAGGTGTATTTCTACACCTATTTAAGGTGAGAGCAAAATGAAAGAGTCAGAAAGCTGTTTAGACAGAAAGTCCAGAGGAGCCTAAAGAGTTGCCATGTGAAGGAAGCTAGAGTATTTGCTCTGAGATGATGGTCAGCACAGAGAGACCCATGCAGTAGAAAGCAGTGGTATATGGTTAGAGCAAAGACTGCTTGTGAGAGACTCCGTACTTGTATAGGTGTGTCAGCAACAAAAATGGTGTTTGGGATTGCTAGCACCAAAATTCTGTTGCATGTTTTCAGCACTTGTATTTTGTGTAATAGGTACTTGGACCAGAAAAAAACAGAACCGTTTACTGAGACTGCACCAGTTATTTTATGTTCTTCTTTTAGGGAAGAGAACCTGCTATTTATGTTCTAAACAATAAAACACTTGTGTCTGCTGTTCAAAATGTCATACACCTTATACAAGACCTTCTGTTCTTCTTTTCTGTGCTGACTGCTGGCGAAGTGTACTTATAAATCTGTTCTAGCTTATGCAGGACCATCCATGCTATTTCTGTTCACACTGTTCGTGTTTATGTTCATGTTGGAACTCAGTTATGTGTTAACTTGTGCTAATCCTCAGCTGAGTGTTTCACTAGCATTGTATCACTTTATATAGCAGTACCACCGTCTATTCCTCTGAAGAGAGATGGACTTTGGCTGTGGATCATCTTATGCATGATGTCAGAGCAATTTACTTCCTTGACATTATTCCATTTTGCCCAAGAGCTTCCCCCACTGTCCTATTCTGAATGGAGAAAGAAGTTAGATTTTTGATCTATTTATCTGAATCTGCCTATATTACAAGGAACTAACAACTTGTTGTAACTATTCCTCTCAGCTTGTTCATGTAACTGGTTCAGTCCTACTTTCCTGTTACGAAATGAAGGAAACTTTGTTGTGTTAGCCTGTTGTGAATCCTTGTCTTTAGTCTTCAGCTTCTTATGCCATTTTTGTCTGAAGGAACTTGTGTGTGTACCCACACATAAGTAAGTATACAGAGATTAAAGTATAAAAGACGCACAAATATGAATCCATAAACAACTCACTAAGTACTTCTGGGCCTTAAGAGCACGTAGGAGGGAAGAATGCACCATTGCCCTTTGTATAGACCTGTACCTTGCATGTTTAGGAATAGAGTTTACACTGAAAACCATACTGAGTAGAATCTTTGACCTTGCTCCCCAGACAGCTCTCTTTTTCTGTCTTGCTCTCTCTGGACTTCATTGCCTTCCAGTTCACATTTTCCCACTGTAACTGTACTTTGAATAAATGTTACTTGCATGCACACAATTTCCAGATAATGCTGGTGGTGGTGCTGCGGTAGCGTTGTCGCCTCACAGTAAGATGCTGACCGGTTCGACTCTCAGCTAGAGTGTCTTCTGCGTGGAGACATGTGTGAATGGGCGTACCTTCATTGAAGGTTGTGCATTAGGGCTGGCAACTCAGCACGTAAAAATCAACTGCCAATCATTAGCGGAGCGGAGTTCCGCTGTGGCGACCCCAACCGGGAAAAGCCGAAAGACACAACAACAACAACTGTTCAGCACTACAGCCTTCTAGCTTGAACCAAGGTTGAAAGCTGCCACACCCCAGATTACCTGACTGATGACCCCCTAGTTACTGTTTTACTCTTGACAACAAGCCAAATAATTATAAACATATATGGTAATGGGTAGAAGAGCAGTCTGTCCAACTGTAGGTGGATGCCAGCAGCTTGTATCCATTTCGCAACAATGACCCTTTTATTGATTAATAAATAAGTAAATAGATGCTCATCCATATGCTTTGTAAAGATGACTAAATATTTACTTAAAAATAATAGGATACAACGTGATTGAATCTAAATCAAAGGCAATTGTCATTAGCTACACTTTAGCTTTTAGGTTGGTTCAGACTTTTCCCTGTCTTTGGGGTTATGAGAGGATGAAATATTTAGGGCTATGGTTAAAGAAAGATATAAATCAGGTGGCTATGGAAATGTGGGATGACACTGTGAATAAGATAATTTCAAAAGTCAAGACCGTGGAAGTTGGCATTCATGGATCTGGACGATAAGATGTAAGCAATTCATATGTTTCTCATGCTGTTAGGTTTATATGGAGAATATCCATATTTACATCAACCAGAAGAAAGTGTGTAGGGGAAAATTAAGAGTTAACTTTTATTTGGAACAATAAGAAAGAAGTAGTTGGGATTATGTTTCCAAAAGAAATGAGAGGGTTAGGCTTTTACAAGATCAAGAATTATGTTCTAAAGCAACACAAGTAAGGCTAAGATAACCAGCTACAAATGGAAACAGGTGATAGCTGAAGGACAAGAAGAGAGAATGGTAGAACAGCTGGATATTTAGAGCAAGCTGGACAGCAGTAAAGAAACAAAGTCCCATGTACTAGGGTGTATAAGTAAGACAGTCTATTTATATATATATATATATATATATATATATATATATATATATATATATATATATATAAAATTATTAAAGATGGTGAAGGACTGTACATTTAGAATATTACTTAGAAGAAATGCCACACAGAAACATGGATAAAGGGAGAAATAAATGGTTACAGCTTAATGGAAGGGAAAGAATAGATAACTAAAATTCTGGGAACAAATGTTGAAGGGTAACATAGTCAAAGACTGGAGTGAAGTTAAAGAAGAATTTAATTTGGGTAATGTAGATTATTAAGACTATGTGGGGCTACCAACACTACTAAAACAAAAGTTGGGAAATGGCAACCACTACTGCGAAATACCCAAATTAGATAGAGGGAAGAATCAAAGGCAATTGTCATTAGCTACACTTTAGCTTTTAGGTTGGTTCAGACTTTTCCCTGTCTTTGGGGTTATGAGAGGATGAAATATTTAGGGCTATGGTTAAAGAAAGATATAAATCAGATGGCTATGTATATAGCTAGAAATTGTCTTTCCCTATTTTTTTCTTTTGTTTTTTTTTTTTTTTTGTATGGCACTAGAGTAATACAAACTGTAAAATTATAATATAGTAAAAGAAAGTTTTATTTTTCAAATTTATGTATTAAATTTGTAAACTTTACGTCTTATGTTTAAGATACTGTTATAGGATCTTAACTTGTGATAAGATTACTTTGTCATTAAAGCATGGCTTAGAAAGTAAAATAGACAATAGAAGAATTGTTAGCTCCAAACTGTCTATATACATTAAAAAAAAAACTATTATATATATATATATATATATATATATATATATATATGTATAGACACACACGCGTGCGCACAAACACAGACACACGCACGCTAAAAATATATATAAAAAATAATGTATATATGTGTAAACCGCAATCCAGTTAATTTAATAGCATTTGTCTCTCTCTTAAAATTGGTTTTACACTGACTGCTGTGTATAAGCCTGGTGGGTGCTACCCACCTCCTTGCGTATCTTTGACTTGTGTTCAGTAATCCTATCTTTTAGGTAGCAATGCCCTAGGAAGATATATGAGAGAGAGGAGACTCAACCATAGATTTACCTTCAGAGCCATAGATGTGAAGTATAGGAATAAAAAGGGACGGTGACCTGAATAATGAATTAGAAATAAGTGAATATTCGTGGTTAACACTCTTGCAAGCAGACCGCCCACCCGGAAATTAAAGGACCCCAGGGAACACCATAAACACTCATGTGTCTGGTCCTCTCAGTTACACCTGCTTTAGAATTTCCAAAGAAGATTCCTAAGACCTTGAATCCAAAACCTTTGGATCAAACACTATCTGCTATTTCATCTCCTCTGCCCCATGCTCCCAGGTTTTCTCCGATGCTGCTATCTCCAAGATTACAGCCTTCCTTTTTGCAAGAGATTCCTCAGAAGTCTTAAAGGCCACCTTCCACATCCTCTTCTGTTAGGTCTTCCCGTAGTCTGGAGCGAAGGTGGATAGGATGGTGAGGAAATTCCTCAGAACAGAGATCCAGAATGGGGTTTTGCCAGCTCCATCTCCCATCGGATTTGTGAGCCTCCAACCTTCCTTTCAACCTATAATTGCTCCTTTCTCTGATCCAGCCAGCCGTTTTGGAGTCCTAGGATCAGAGAGCCCCATGAGTCAAACCATCAGATCTGAAGGTTATTTCATCCTTGACTCCAGCTACTTCCTTGACCTGATCGGCTCTGATAATGTTGGAACATGATGGCTGTCAGAGCCAAAACAACAGTGTCGGATCTGTGAGGTTGACATCGACTCCAAAGTTTTTGGAGCCATTGTTTCTTCTCAGAACTTCAGCACTGGATAGCTCAGATCTGACTCCCCTCTTGGAGCAGGGGGTTTGGGAGGCTTGGGGATGTCTACTCCAGGAGTCTCGGTGGAGAGGGTTTTCTCTCAGCCCAGAGTAGTTTTGACTCTCCCTTCTTCAGATCCATGCCCTGTTCCCTCTCTGGATCCTGTGTCAGTCTTCACATGTTACACCTCAGGGACAGCCAGCCCAGGTAAGCTTCCAAGCGGTTCCCACCAAGGAATTTCCTGTCTCTTCCAGTACCTCCCTGGAACATCCCACTGAGAAGGTCCCACAAAAGAGAGGCGTGAAAGAGGAGACACTTGGATTCCCCACAAGAATCCTCACAGAAGAGACAGATTTTGATGAAGGGAAAGGGTCCCCTAAATATCCACCCGAAAATGTCTCATTTGGAGACATCTTACAATTCCTTTGCCAGAAAGGTGGTTAGGCTTCCCAATCCCCTTCCTAACAAGAATCTGTGTTCTTGGAAGTCTTCAAGTCTGGCCCATCTACATCTTGTGTTACCCCCCCACCCACCCATGGATGAGCTTATAGCTCTTGCCTTCCACGGGGTTTGGAAGGAACCAGACTCTGTGGAACCTATCCCCAAATGTCCTGATAAAATCTAAAGTGCCCCTGCTGAAAGACAGTATTGGACTAAAGGGATTCCTGTAGATGCCATGGTTGTTGTGGCAGCCACTAAGCAGGAGCTTGCTGAACAAAGCTCCACTGTCCATTCCCCTAACATAGAGTCTAGGGCTTTGGATGGATTTGGGAAATGAGTGATTGAGTCAGCAACACTTGCCCTATGATCGCTGAACTACCTGGCACATTTCACCAGTTTACAGAGAGACTTGATTAAAGAATTCTCTAATTCTGCCTCAAGGTCCATGTCCACAGAATAACAAAAGTCCTTTTCCTCGTGACTGGCCACCCTACAGTTGATTACAAATGCATCCATGAGGTTGATCTTGCATGCCACGGAAGGTACCTCCAGGGCAGCCAGTGTAGGCATAGCCACATGGAGACATGCCTGGAGGCAATTATGCAATTTTGCAGAACCCTTCAAAGCATCCTTTATCAATGCTCCCTTTGATGGATAATCCTTGTTTGCCCAACAGTGAAGGCAAATCTCTCCTGCAGTGAACAGGATGGAAAAACCTTGTCTGCCATCGGAATCAGCTTTTCTACACAGCAGAGACCTTTCTTTAAGAATCAACGCAGCAGTAAGCAAATGAGGTTCAGAAAATCTCAAGGTCCTTTCCAGGAATCATGTGGGAATTTCTCCCCCAGAGGCAGAGGGGGAAGTAACTACAGTGAAGGATGTCACCAACATAGCAGAGGGGGTGCGCAGAACCAAGGATCTCAAAATTCTTTCTTGGACAGATCCTTTCAGCATTCCTGAAAGGATGCCCAACTGTCCCGCTCTGGAGGCAGATGGGGGGTGGGGGTGCCTGGATAGCCATCACAAATGCCTCTTTGGTGCAAAGGATCATATCCAGAGGATATTTCATTCCTTTTTTTACAAATTCATATAAAAAACAAGGAAAATTCCCCCTGATGTTCCACCCAGTCAGAGGGAGCTAGCAGCTGAAGAGGTCACAAAGTTGCTAGACAAAAGAGTCATCCAAGAAATCCCCCCAGACCAAACAGGATCTGGAATTTACTCAAAGTTCTTTTTATTGCCAAAATTTTTTTAATAGCTTGCATTTATTACTGCTTGTCGGTTGCCTTATTAAATTGACAGTATTCTACTGAATTGCTGCTTTATTTGAGCTGTCTTTTTACTGTTGTGATTGTGAGCTACTGTTTTAAAGCAATTCACTGATTAACTATATTTCATTGCTATCTACTGCAGTTCATTACTGTTTAACTGGATTTTACTGCATTTTGTCAGTTTAACTGTATTTTTTCATACTGTGAGTTCTATTCTTTTGTCTGTAAGTGGTTAATCTGTGCTTCTTATTTTTTTACTGTGTTCTTAAACTTAAATTGAGTAGCATGGTCTAGATACAGATTTGCTGCATCCAGACCTTCAGCTGCATGGTTGTTGACCCTTTTTGAGGTATTCCAGTTACAAACTTTCCCTTAGTAGCACTGGTGTGATCACCTAATAGTACTACTCTTAGATCTACCAGCCTTTACCCTCTCAGTTCTGTCTGGCCTCTCTCCCTCAGTTTCTGACAGATGTGTTTGGACAATTTTCTACCCTTTCTCTTGCCAGTCTGGTTGATATAGGCATCCTGAGACAGTGTAGCAACTGCCACATGTACACGGACAACCCTCTACTACTACCAGCTAGGAACACAATTTGTGAGAGATGCAATTACATCAATCCCTGGAGTCACTGCTCTCTCCCCCACAAGCCGGTATATCTGGCACTGAGAAGGTTGTCAACACAAACACCACACCTCATATACCACTGACACCTACACAACACACTCCCACATATGCGGAGGTCCTCAACAAAAGCATACCCAAGCAAAAGAGAGCTCTGAGGCAAAAACACATGCAAACTCCACTGCCCACTACACCACACATAGTCCATGCACCTGTGTCTCACAGCCACTAAGGCCTAAAGATAAACCCAACATATTAGTCATAGGAGACTCCATTGTTAGACACACACACATGTGCCCCTCACCAGAAAGTCACTGTTAGTTGTTTGTTGGGTGCCAGAATCCGCCATATCACCCATGCACTCAAGTCTCTCAGCAAGTACTGTTATGACTCTGTTATAGTCCATGTTGGTGTGAATGACTGGAGATGCACCTCCCTGGACTATATGAAGAGAGAGATGATCCAGCTTGCTGTATACGTGTCCCAGGCAGGTGTGTTCCTAGCCTTAACCAGCATTCTACCGTCACCCAGAATGATGCCTCAATACAAACATAAAATGATTGACTTTAACAAATGGCTTAGTTTCTGTTGTCATTCTAAGGGGATCCAGTACCTGACAGCCTGCGATGACATGATTAACAAAAAACGTTGCTTTGCCAGAGATGGCCTGCATCTATCTCCCTTGGGCTTCAGGCTCGTGGCAAAGGCTCTTGCCACCACCATAGTGCCTTTTTTAGGCAATGCCAGGAGGTCAAAACTACCAACATGAACGTTTCATCAAAATGTAAATTAAAGGTCATGCTGCTAAACGCTAGGAGTCTAAACATGAAACTGCACTCATTGCAAGCATTCTTAACCCTGGAAAATACTGACATTTGTGCAGTCACAGAAACCTGATTCAAAGCTGCGGAGAGCACCCCAGCCATACCAGGTTACTCATCCTATCATACATTCAGACCCCAAACTGTGAGCAGCAAAGCAAAAGGAGGTAGAGTTGCAATGTATATAAAAGACATACACCCCTCCAGGCTGGTCAGACAGTATGACACACAGGAAACACTCCAGGTGCAGTTAACAATTGGCAAGACCCCTGTTCAAATCGTAGCTAGCTATAGGCCTCCAACTTTGACTCAAGATGCCCTCTCCACCTGTCTGGACCTCTTTGAATTTATCAAGATTCAACTCTTAACCCTGATCCTGAGCGACTTTAACTATCCAACCATAGATTGGAAGAAATACTCATGCTAAAACACAAATGCCCAGAGATTCTGATTTCGTCAATGCAGATGCCTTGGAGAAGTTGATTGACACCCCCAGAAGAGGTGAAAATATCTTGGACTTGGTATTAACCAACAGGAGTAACCTCTGCAGCATCCCTACAGTGTCATTATCCCTGGTAAGATCCGACCACAAAGCAGTCACTTTTGAAGTCACCATCTCCCCTGACCCCCCCCCCCCTAGTTAGAGCAAACAAAAAAAAATCTCCAAAGCTGATTACAACCTCCTGAGGGAGGGTATAAACATCTTCACAACCACCTCCCCTTCCATAGAAATTGGCACATATGTCCAGACCAACACCAAAGTTCTATATGAGCATTTGGAATCAGGAATACCCAACAGGACAAAATCATCCTCCTCAAGGAAGAGTAAACCTGTCTGGTGGACATCTGCAATAAATAAACTCTATAATAAAAGGGAAAAAAAATTGCTGTCCAGGACAAAGAAGGGAGCAGGTGCCTAATTGGAAGCAATCTCACCTTAGCCTGAATAACCAAATAAAAGCACTAGTGAAATCCTCCAAAGCAAACTTAAAGTCCATACTGGCCACTTCTACTAAAGACAGTCATAAGGCCTTCTTCACATATGTCCGCAACCTTAAGGGAAGCACCCAGATCTGCTCAGAACTGATGGTCAAGGACACCACATGCACAAATGCTGTAAATATATACACCACATGCACAAATGCTGTAGATATAGCCAACCTGTTGGCAGACAGGTTCAGTGAAAACTTCACCCCTCTGTCCCCCATCAGTAAAACAGGACATCCCCAGTACCTATCCACCTCCACTTATTTTGAGGTAGCAAGTCATCAGTGCCCTCTCAAAGGCAAAAGATACAGCCTCCATCAGACCTGATAACATTCCAGGCTGCATCCTACATGAACTCAGGCAGGAACTTGGCACCCTATTCAGCCAAAGCCTGAGTAGCCGAGTGGAGGACAGCCACGGTCATCCCTTTGCACAAAGGTGGAGCTTCCACCCATCCAGGAAATTATAGACCCATCAGCCTAACTAGCCTGCTCTGCGAGGACATAGAGCGGATTATCATGGACCTCATTAACAAGGGCATTGGCAACCTCCAGGCACTCAATCCCACACAGTTTGGTTTCAAGCCTGTTAAATTTAGTAGACTTCTTTGAGAGAGTCACCAAGGCCACAGACAAGGGGAAGACAGTGCATACCGCCTACCTTGACCTGGCCAAAGCCTTTGATACTACTCCCCCACTCAGGTATAATAGATAAACTCTCTCACCTAGGCATTAATCCATATGTTACCAGATGGGTAGCAAACTGGCTCACAGATAGAACCCACCTAGTCAAAATAGGGGAAGCCACTTCAAGCAGTAGACCCGTAACGAGCAGTGTAAACCCAGGGATTGGTCTTGGTGCCTCTGCTGTTTGGTATATACTTTTCTGAGGTGCAGGCCAAAACCAGTGGGCTATGGCTGACCAAGTTTGCAGATGACTGCAAGCTAGGTGCTGTCATCAATTCCCCTAGTGATGTGGACATCCTCCAAGAGGGTCTCACCCAAACAAATGACTGGTGCCAGAAACATGGCCTCAAACTGAATGCCAAAAAAATGCATCATCATCCCCTTTGAGGAGAGTGATGTCCCCACAAATTATCACATCGATAATAAGGTCCTAAGCACGCAGTCAGTTGTGAGGGACTTGGGCACCCAGGTTGATAGCAAACTGACTTTTGCCCACCATATTGCCTCCGTTGTATGGAAAGCTTTCTGCGTGACCCACCTCATTAGTAAGTGTATTTCATCCAGGAACAAGGTGGTCATAACATACCTATATTCTTCCCTTATAAGACCCATTATTGAGTACAGTGCCCCTTTTGGCATGTACCTCACAAAGCGCAAGCAGCAGCTGGAGAGACCACAGAGGTTCCTCACCAGGAGAATCCAGGGCCTCAAACATCTACCCTACACAGATAGGCTAAAGGCACTGTCCCTCTACTCCATCTCCTACAGACTCCTCAGAGGTCACCTCTATCTGGCATAGAAAGCAATCTCAGACCCCGCTTTGATGGACTTCTGCATATCCGCAAGTCAAGCTCCAGTCGAGTAATCCACATGCGTGACCTCAACTTGGACTGTGACATCAATAGGACTTGTTGGCGGGTCAGATTTGTGTTCCAGAGACCCCTCTTTTGTGGAATAGACTCGCTCTCCATGTCAAGCAGAGTACCTCATTAACCCTTTTTCAGCACAACCTGGATAACTGGATGGGGAACAGAAAATACACCCCTGGGATTCCACCTGTGTCCCTGGTGGACAGTGGTATAGGGTGCTAACGTGATGGAACATGGGCTAAATTCTTGGCTAGGCTTGTAAGGGCCTCAGGGCCAATAGCCTAGTAACTTCCTATATTCCTGTGATAAAAAAAGAGAGAGAATCTTAGACCTATCTTAGATCTCATCTATCTGAACCAGTTTGTAAAGAATTCCAAATTCCGGATGGTCACAGTTCAGTCCATTTTGCTTCTTCTGAAGGACAACTGGATGTGCTCAGTCAGTCTTCAAGATGCGTACTATCACATCAAAATGAGCAGGTACTCTCAAAGGTAGCTATGCTTCTGGCTGGGAGCCAGTCATTATCAATTCAGAGCCCTGCCATTTGTTCTCAACACAGCCCTTAGGATGTTCACCAAATGCATGGCAGTGGTTGCAGCTCACCTGAGCCTGCTTGGATTAAGAGTGTTTCCCTATTTAGACTGGCTGCTTATTGCACCAACTAGGCATCTCCTAGTAAAAGCCAGAGATTGTTTGCCTCAACTGTCACTCTCGCTGGGAATCACCATCAGCATGCCCAAATCTCAATTTCAACCAGTCTAAGTTGTGGATTTTATTGGGGCTTGCTTGGCCACAGTCAACTGTCTAGCTCTTCTGCCTCTTACGTTCTGCTCTTACGTTGAAGAAACACATCATATAGATTTTTTTCCATTCCTTCTCCATCTGCAAAACTGATCCTCAGAGCTCTAGGGTCAGTGGCTGCTACAGTAACTTTAATTCCCATTGCTTGCTTCCACATGAGGATTCTTTAATGGACCCTGGTGTTGCAATGGTCCTTTCATCACCATCCATTAAATCATCTGATAAAATTGTCTCAGGTTTGCAGAAAGTCTCTTTTTTGGTGGATCTAATCCAAGGAGATCGATCAAGGTCACCCATTTATCCTTCCTCCCCTGAGCAGCACGTTGACCACGGACACCTCCCAGTTGGGGTGGGTGGGCATTACTTGGGGCAGACTATTCAAGGCACATGGTCCCCACAAGAGAACAGTTTGCATGTCAGTTTCCTAGAGATGAGAGCGGAGCTTCTAGTGTTGCATGCCTTTCAGACCTTTCTTCCTGTAGGGTCTGTTACAGTACAAACAGACAACATGTCAGTAGTCTGGTACATCAACAAACGGGGGGGGGGGGGTTACCAGATCCTACCCCCTTTGTCAAGAAGCAGCGAGAGTGTGGCAGTAGGTGGTCTCATCTATCTGCTTTCTTGTAGCGATGCACATACCTGGGAAGTCCAACATTCTAGCAGCCAAACTCAGCAAGACCATACTCATGCCTCATAAGTGGTCTCTCAACCAGTCAGTGGCAAACATGATCTTCCACAGAAGGGGTCAACCTTGCTGTGACCTGTTTGCATCCTCCCTCAACAACAAAGGCAGCAAGTTCTTTGCCCTTATCCCACCTCAGGGACAGTCACCAAGAGATGCTCTGGTACATGTTTGGCCCACCGCTCTCCTTTATGCTTACCCTCACCAGCCTGTCATCCCCAAGTTTCTCCAGAAAGCACTTTGGTTGAAGAGTACAGTAATCCTCATTGCCCCCTTCCTTTGGTTTCATTTAGTATGTCCTCCTTGGATGCTGGACACCAGTCCGGACCTCCTATCTCACCCGTCAGGGCAGATTCACCCAGACATTGCAGGCCTCAAGTTGACAACGGGGTTTCTCCAATTCCGATGATGGATAGACATTCCAGGATTTCCCTCCCAGTTCAAAAAATCCTAGCATCTTCTGATAAACCTGCAACTAGAAGAATTTATAAAAGTAAATGGAAAAGGTATGCCTTTTTGGATCATCAGAGAGAGTTAGAGCCTTTTACCACCCCACTACCAGCTATTTTAGATTTCCTTGCCTCCATTTTTCAAGACAGAGCAAGTTTTTTCACTATTAAGGTTCAGTTAGCAGCCATCCTGAACTGTCACATTGGAGATGATGCTTCTCCTTTAGTATTATCCAAGTTATGTAAGGCTTTTATTAAGGGTACCTTTTTACTTTGACCTCCAATAAAGGACCCTACTCCACCTTGGGACCTCACTATGGTTTGCAAACCTTAGTACTTTCTCCCTTTGAATCATCAGCTAAAGTACATCTCAAGTTTCTTTTTTGGAAAACTGTTTTTCTGGTAGGTATAACTTCTGCAAGACAAGTATCTGAACTCCAAATACCGTCTTCCAAACCACCATATTTGATATTTCACAAAGATGTGGTTAATTTACACACACATCCTTCCTTCTTACCGAAAGCTGCTTCTGAAACCAATATCTATCAAGTCATCAATTTGTCAGTTTTCTTCCCAAAATTTGGAAACAAAGGTGAATGCACCCTTCATCTTCTTGATAGGCAGCTTTGTTTCTACCATCACAGGACCAAGGAATTTAGAAAAACTCCTCAGTTATTTGTCTCCTTTACTAGTAAAAAAATAGGAAGACCAGTTTAAAAAATTACATTTTCCAAATGGATAACAGATTGTATTTCCTATGTTTATTCCTTGAAAGGTATAACCTTACCGAGACAACCAAAAGCCCATTCAACCGGGTCAATGTCTACATCGGCTTTTTGGACTAGAGCCTCTATTGATGATATTTGTGCAGCTGCCACTTGTCTAATACTCATACTTTTATTGCGCATTACAAATTGAACATTATTTCCAGAAATAGAGCTGCCTTTGGTTCCACTGTTCTCCGGAACATCCTTCCATGTGGGCCACCCAAGGTTACCATAGCTGCGGACTCTGTCCCATTTGTTGAGGAACAAATGAAAATGACCGCATCAGATAAGGAAGTTATGTGCTCACCTTAGTGTTCCATCTGTGTTGTCCATTTTCATTCTTCCTCAACTTCCCCCCATCCTTCCCCCTGTCCATGACTTTGGAAGAGACCTAACGGAATTGTTTGTAACCATAGTTCCTGTTTGAGCTCCTGATCGTTCAGCTGTCATAGCATTGTTGTCCTATTTTAGGATTGTAATGTATATTATAGCAGCAAATGTGATCTGAGGGATTGTGGTCAGGGGAATTATGGGTAAGGGAGAAGCTCAAGATTCGAATCTTTAGAAAGTGGCCAAGTCAGATCTGAACCCATTCGTTGAGGAAGAATGAAAATGGACAACACAGATGGAACATTATGGTGAGTACATATTTTCTTTTTTAGTATCCTGTGATTGCTGTTTGTCATTCTTTGAACATTTTTCAGTTCCATGAAGTTAACTGCACCTACCTTGCAGTTATCGACAAACTTAGCTTGAGATCCTTGTTGTTAGTGTTAAGATCAAATAAATAAATGCCAAAAAGGAGGAAGCCCGATACGGATCCTTCGGGAATAGCACTACTCATCTTTTCCTTAACTGAGAAGGCAACACCAACCCTGACAACATGGAGTTTGTCCTTGAGCAAGTTTGCAATCCATCTTACCACATAATGGATCTATGATTGAAGCTATTAGCAAGATCCAAAGAGGCAATGTGAACAGTGTGACTGACCATTGTCCATGACCTGATTGACCTTTTCAAAGAGATTCAGTAGATTGAGAAGGCATGCACTATCCAAAACAAATCTGAATTGTTAAAGGTCACTCCTGATTAAATTCTTAATGAGCCCAGTGAGGATACATTCCATGGCTTTGCAGTCAACACTAGTAAGTCTAATGGGTCCAAAGTTGCTTGTATGAGTGGTGGAGCCACCGTTATGAAGGAGTATCACCATTGCATTGCACCATTGATTGGGAACATGGCTTCTATGGCAAGGCTTAGGCTGAACAACATAAGGAGGGGATCAGCAAAGGCCTGTTAAAACTATTTATAAGACAACCCAAAATGTTGGGACCCATTGAAGAAGTATTTTTGGTTTTGAGGAGCACCTTGAGAATGCGGTCCTTGGTGACAGTTGGGGGAATAACTTTGGTATGTTTAGATTAGGGATGATAGTTTCAAGGGTGGAATTTACAGCAAACCTGTTAACCATTAGGATTTGAATAGGAAGTGCCATTATAGCTAATTTCTGAGCAGTAATGTAAATTATTCCTTAGTTTTCTAACTTTACTGAAGACAGACTTGTAATTACCCTTAGCCTCAGAAGTAAGCTTGTGTTCATAGGAGGCTTTGGTGGTCTTAATAGTGGGCTTCAGTTTCTTGGTGAGCTGCTTTATATTCTCTTTATGATGAGAGGTTCTGGCTTTACATGGTAATCTAAGCAATATCTTCCTCTCTTATAAGGTTTATTTATATGTATTAATCATTGGAGATGCTGTTGAATTTGCTCCTGTATTTGTTTATGGTGGGCACAACCTTATTAATGCATTTATCTAAGTGAATGTAAGGATCCATGGTATAGGTGACTGCATATACTTGTTTCAGTTTTAGGTTAGCATGGGACAGTTTTGCAATTTCATCATACAGTTGTTAAAGGTTAGCTTTTTTGAAGTCTGTAAGGCGGGTGGTTGGGTAACCAAGAGAAAGTATTTTTTTTTCAAAATTTTTTATTGAATACTATAAATCTGTAACAAACAAATTATAACATTATATATGAACAACATTTTCACTGATATATAAAACATACTTCATTAACCATAGAAAACAGTAACAACAACTATTTAAAAGGTGTTGTCTACATTTACAAAAAGAACAACATATACATTCATTTTGATAACTTATGAATCAGTTTGCAATTTGTTAGCGTTTATCTGTTTGTTTAACAGATTCTTGAGTTTCATCCAAGAATTAAGTGAATAAGTTGTTTTGGTTGTTCTTTAATTGACAATATCTCAAGTTGACATATTTTGGTTGCAATATTTAAAAATTCCTTCATTGAAGGAGTTGAGACGTTTTTCCATTTTATTTTTGTAATCACCTTTCTTGCAAATGACAAAAGACTCCAAAGAAGAGGGTAGTCATTTTCTTTGACACATTAAAGTATTGGAGTATTAAAGAGAATTAAAGAATTGTTTAACACAAAGTTATCGGTGAATAATGCTTGCAAAAAAGTTGACATCTTTCCAAAATGGTTTGATATATCACAATCACATACCATATGCTGCCAGTCTGCTTTAATTTTCAATTCACATCTCCAACAGGTTGCTTTCTTAACATTAGTTCAGTCTTATGCGGGGTAGTAAAAGTTCTATGCAAACATTTCCTTGAATATAGTTTCCATTTTAAAGACATTGTAGTTTGGACTGAAGATGACAGTGTCATGTTTTTCTCATTATTGTTAGGGTGATAATTATTAATAGCTATGAAATAGTCCCAATAACTATCTTTACAATAACTTGTTTTAACTTTGTTATATTGTATATTTTAGATAAAAGTCCCTTTTCTGAGAAATTTTGATGTATCAGTAGAATTAAGAGTTCTTTGAATTTAGGTATTTCTTTTTTAATAAAAATGTGCATTGTATTTATTCTCTTCTCTATATATAACCTACAGTTTTGAATATCTAACCACATTTCATTGTTTAGGTTAAATTTATTTAAAATGTAATCTAGGGTGTCTATCTTTTCTTTGTCCATAAATTGATACCAATATATTAATAGTTGGTCTCTGAGAGCATTCATTGTAAATGTATTAAAAGTGTTAACACTGTTTTGTTTATATGCTGTGGGAAATGACAAAAACAGCCAAGCTTTATATTCTGCATCTCTGAATACAAAACTTGTAAAACTATTCATTGTTGTGAGAAAGTATGGATTTATCACTATGCTCTGATGTTCTAAAATAAAGCCCTTTAAGATCCAGAGAAATTTGTTGTTGATTAATTTATTATGACTATAATATTTTCTGTAATTATTTTTTAAGCAGATGCTTTTGTGTATGTCTTTCCATTTAGCACAGTAGTTCTTGTTTATCCAGCAAATAGTTGTCTTATAATGGTTGAGATTGAATATAGTTCTATATTAGGTAAATATATTCCACCACACAACCAGCTTCTTACGTGATGATTAAGTGCAAGTCTAGGTTTATTGGGGTGCCAAAGAAATCTAATCATTAAGATATTAAAATCTCTTATGTAATGAGAAAGGATTTCTGAGAACCAATTGGTGAGGAATTCTGCGAACCAGTTGGTAATCAGACTTATCAACTGAGGGACCAGTCATGGCCAGGGTGCAGGTCGGAGCAGAGTTTGTGAGAACCTGGACTAGGATATTTCTGCCCAGGTGTGTTTACAGATAATTTAATCCAGGGAGTTTTCATTCACCCAGTCTGAGAAATAGTGTGTATACCCAGTCAGTATAAATACTGCAGTCTATGTAGGAATAGTTGAAGTCACCGAGGATTAGAGATTGGTGTCTAACAGAAATGTTTTCTAGGAATGTTAAGAAGTTGTCATCATCATATGGAGGTATGCAAGGGGATCGGTAACAACCTTTAAGTTGAATGATCAACTTATCTGCTGTAAGATCACTGGGAAATTCATTGGGTATCACTTTGGTAGGGATAAATTCTCCGAAGGAAACCAAGTCACCACCACCATCATTCTAATTGGGCTTCAAGGTGTGATAAGTACAGATCCCAGGCACAGAGGTGGTGCTCTCACTGCATTTAAACCATGTCTCAGTCACTATACAACCATGGTTCCAAATGAAAAGAGCCTCCAGATTGGCCAGTTTATTTAGTTTTGTGGCATTGAGAAGGGCCACCTTTATGTTGTCTGCTTTATGAATTTGATTTGTTGGTTTGGTTGGATGTTAAGCTGATGAACTCTATCTAAAGTAGACACAATTGGTATAGCAAAGGCTTTGGCCAGTTTGCAGAAGCCCTTGAAAGAGAAGTGTAGACTGTACTTGGCAAAACAAGGAGTTAACTAGCTTGGAATGTGAAAAAGATGAAACATGGTGCTGTAGCATTTGTCATTTACAACTTTGTACTTATTAGCTACTTTTGCTTCTTTGTATGTCATGTTTGTAATGAATATCACAATTAATGCACTTTTGGCTACGTATTATGTTGATGTACTGAAGGTTTCTGAAAAATCATGTCATCTTGTTTCTTTCCGCTTCTTTTAAGTGCAAAGCACGATGCAATACTTCTGTCTTCACAATGTAGTAATTTACTCTTACCTACATGACACTGAAGAACTGTGCATCCAGTGCCCAAAACTATACAAGGTACTGAATAAATGCTGCAGTACCTTGTTGAGAGCAAAGCAAATAGTTGATTCCTTAACTCATTACAATATTATTCCATTTTGCAGTATGAATTGACACTGTTGCTACAGTGAGTCATGTTGAATGAACAACTTCTACAGACACAATGAACTATATTTGTAGCTGTGAAAAGTTGATCTGATGTTGTCCTTTTCATTCTTCCTCACCTTTGAGTCTCAGATCGGATTCTTGTATCCTGCTCGACTGCATTTCCTAGACTTGCAGTCCTAATCTCGAGCTCCTCCCTCTTCTCGTAATGCACCACACCATACCTAACGCCTCAGATCTCGTTTGCCTCCATTGGAGTAAAACTGAAAAATCCTATATCTCGACTGGTAGGGTAGTTTTTCATTAATATGTTCAATATATCCTTTATTCATCATTCTAATTTTGTCCCCTTTAATTTCTTCCTTCCTCGTAGCCCAGTGATGTATTGATTTATTTTATTGATATATCTTTTATTTTTCTTTCATGTCTAGTCTCCCTTTAGTGACTCAGGATCTCTGTTTCTGTTAGCAAGTGTATTGGTGGTGTTCTCATGTACATTACAGCCATGTCTGTTCTTGTAATATCTTTTTTTTTTCTCCTGCTAAATTAGAGAACTAGAGCCTTTGTGCTTGTCCGACCTTTCTCTGTGTGGTGGTTGACTTTGCTATATCAGACGTTCTCCTACGTTTCGTTCTGACCATCAACACACAAACACTCTGTTGTCTGTGCTTTTCTTGCATGTATTTCCTGTCCTGCAGTTGAGGTTTTTTTCTTTCCTTACCCCCCACCTTGCTGGCAGCTTTATGAAGCCATTTAGCATAACTTTCAACTTTCAATGGTCCAACCTGTTGTGTTTTTGTATAGGTAGCCAGCTCCTCATAAAATTTATTGGTTTTCTGCCAAATCACTAAGGCTGTAAGTTACTAAATAATAGTGGTTTTGAAGTCAGTAGAATATATGACTATGTCAATTGTTTTTCATGATTTTGTTGTCTATGTGTTCTTCCTCTCTTGCAGATGCTGTGACTTTTACCTCATAAAGAAGGGGACGAGCGATGGGTCAGGCCTTCTTGCCTTTTTTGAAAGGCAGCCTTCAGAAGGATTTAAGTAGCCTTCCTTCAGGGCTAAACTCCCCCGTTGAGAAGAAATGGAAATCCTTGAGGAACACAGACATTTTGCTTCGGATCTGATGTTCCTTGGGACCCTCTCAGATCCCAAGTCTCCCATGGATCTGCTAGATTTGGCCCATGATATTTTTCCTCCATTTGGCTGCTTGCTGTTATCGGATCCTACCTCTCTGATCCGAATGACTAGAGTCTTGCAACCAGTTAAAGGTTTTCATTGACTGAATGTTGTAAATGCTTGTGTCAAAGACAGATTCATACCTTCCAACTGTACAGTTTTTCACAGAATATTCAGATTTTTGCCTCATACTTTGGTCTGTTCCTCATACAATTTCTCATTTTCTGGATTCTTTTTGGCAAATCTGTGAGGACCAAATTCTCTAAATAATGACAGTTATTTGAGTTACGGACTTCATATACTTCAGAAAATGCATGATAACATAAGATCTTTTATTTTAGCAACTTTCTGAGTTTATAAAAGCAATATTTAAAATGTATCCATATATTTGGGGAAGCTTTGTCCCCCCATTAGTTTTGGCTTTGTCCAGATTTTTTTGTGCTAAGGGGCTGAGAGCTATGGACAGGTTATGTCTATATTTCTTTTTTCTTGCATGCTACGGTGCTTTACCATACTTACTACTGCTTTAAAAAAAAAAAAAAAAAAAAAGAGAGAGGTTGCACATATCTTATGATGGCCCCCAGGGATCAGACGTGTCCAGGATATAATTTGGATCCTAGCTCCTCTCCCTACTCGGACCTGACCGGCTGAATTTTCTCTTCTTCGAATCCCAGGGTTGGATCCATCAGATATTGCCATTCCATGAGAGACACCTTTGGATCCGGAGCTGCTGTTCTAGTGCGGATTCCTTTAGAGCCAAGGCAATCTTTGGATCTGGCAGTCAGTTGGGTTGTTGCCTTGCACATCATACCTTTCAACTGTACAGATTTTTACAGACTGTCTAGACTTTTTGGCTTATATTTTTCGTCTGTTCCTCATGAAATTTGTGATTTTCAGACAAATCGTTGGAATGATTTGAGGATGGAAGTCAATAGGTAATGACTTATATTTCAGTTTTCAACATCACATCCTTCAAAAAATCTATGCAAAAACTGTTGGTTTAGGATTTTTCAGGAATTGCACAGATTAACTCCCCTGGATTGGGATGGGTTCTAGGGCACCTGTCCATTTAACTTAGCTGAACATTGGTCTTTTCAAGTCCATTCTGCCTACTTGGCATCATTCCAGTAGATTTAGGAACTGAACACTATCCTGCCTGGATACTGTGGCTTGGTGCTGGTGGAGGGAGATTCTTCCTTTCCTCTTGGTCATTTCCATGTTTGTTTGTTTTTTCCTGGGATGGCCATCCTCCAAACTGTTTGTTTTCAGAGGGATAATAGAAAATTCTTACCCTCTATGATTTCTCTTGGAGTTTTTCTGCTAGAGAGTCACTTCCCTTGGCCTCCTTTGGAATGTGGGAGTTCCACTGGTCACAGCAGTAACATTGGATGTCGATGTCAAGGAGATGGCCCATCTATCCTCCAGGCAGCTGGTCCAGACGGATATGCCAGCTTGGGTAGTAGCCTTGGATGGTTCACAGCTGGGTCATCTAAAGCCTGTGCATTTCTCCAGAACATTTTGTGGTTGTGGGATGGAGCTCTGGTGTCCTCTTGAGCTGTATTGCCCTTTCCTGGTGATTCAGAATGCCCATTTTGTGAAGGGCGTTTCGTGGCCAGCTGGCCCTGACTGAACGTATCTGCTTGGTGCAGGGTTTCCAAAAAACCTTTCTTGAGGCACAACATGACTATAAGAAGCTGACCTTTTATTGAACATATGAAACAAAATAAATCTTCACATTAATCAGCTAAGTGCATTATGGTGGCGCATGGTTTCTTCAACTGTTTTTCCTTGGGTGGTGGTATTTGGTGTCCCCATTCACATGGTCCCACAGGATACACGCATCAGCGCTTTTCCCAAGAACAGGGGAGGTTTGCTGCATCTATAGGTGCCCCACAGAGTCAGAGGCGGTACACTACTCCATCAGTCGAGCTGTCCTTACTGTGATCCTTTTGCATTCCTCCTTAAAAATAACGTATGCAACAGCTGTTTGCCCTAATCCCCCATTGGGGGAATCACCGAAGGATGCTGTACCTCAGCCCCCAGTCTTCTTTGTGCTTATCTACCCATTCCGCTATATCCACAGACATTACAGTAAGCTACCATGTTGAGGAGCAAATCACTGACTCCAGACCTTTTGTCTCATCGGACAATCCGCGGGCCAGTACAAATGCTAATTAATCTTGATCGGTATGTAAAATGGCCATGCCACCCTGGATGTGGCAGACCTTATTTGATCTCAGAAGCTAAATAGGGTCGGGTCTGGTTAGTACTGGGATGGGAAACCACCTGGGAATATTTTTATAAGTCGAAGTCATGGGTGCTTTGCACGTAGTCCTCCATGCTTCTCACGCAGGTCAGATGTTCTTCATCTCACATTGCTGCAGTCCTTACACTTGGGTAGTCCGCTGTCCTCGGTCGGCCCGAATATCAAAGTATAAGGCTGACGTCGGTCAAGGCGCATTTGACTGACATCAGGACGTCAGGGTACAAATGCACATGACCGACGTCATATCCTCAGTCTTTTTTGCCGCATGGTCCGATGCAGAAGCAGTATTGCAAGTGCCGGTTGGCGTTCTGAAATTTTTCGTTTTCGGAGTTTCAGACCGAGTCAAAGTTGGCTAAGTACCCCGTTGGGGAATATTTTAGTTTTTTCTTGCCTCAGTGGTTTACCGGATGTCAGAAAAAGTGAATAATTGTATTTCTTGTGGGAAACAGATACCGCATAGAGACTATCATACTTTGTGTATTCCTTGTTTAGGGCCTGAGCACGACGTTGTTGAGTGTCGCTCTTGTGCTAGATTTAATAAGCGCACTATAAAGAGGAGATTAGATTGTGCCAGGTTAGTCTTTGGGAAGCGGTGCAATTATAAAATGCCGTCGGATGCTCCGACGCCCGCTTCTTCGAAGAAGCGCAAGGACAAAGCAGTGAAGCCTAGGCTAGAAGAACCGTCCGTACCGGACGCCGGTTCTTTAGAGGTGTCGGTGGAGCCGGTGGTTCCACCGGAGTTTTCTTTGGGATCCCAGGGAGAGACCTTGTTATTGCAGGATGTGGCCTCTCAGGAGGCAGGCCAGGGTGATGGGGCTTCTCAGGTTACTATACTCCCCTCCCTGCCTAGGGTGGTTAGGCCCTCTCCTTCTGTTTCCAAGGCTTCTCCTAGAGGCAGGCCAGGTTTAGCTTCAGTTGGTGTCACCCCTAGTTCTTCTGGAACTGTGCCCAAGAAGCATATGCTTAAAATGGCAGAAGATTTGATTACTCTGATTAGGGGTTCTTTGCCCCCTCCTGATAAGAGACCTAGAGTGGAGCCTGAGCTAGGGAGTTTTGAGCAGGCTTCGGATGTTTCAGAGTCTTGGCTGAAGACTTGCAGCAGTACTCTCCTTATTCTGATTCTGATGTGGATGATTCTACTCCTTCTGCTTCTCCTCCTGAGGATTTTTCTTTTTCAGAAACTCTTCATTCCATGAGGGAGCATTTTAAGTGGGAAGGTCAGGACTTCTCGGATTCCAGGAAAAGGCTTAGGGAATTTTTATTTTTACCCCAGCATAGGCCTTTGGCTATACCTCCTGTTTTGGATGTAGTGGAAGATGTTTTTGCAGAGGCTTCCCTTAATCCTGATTCTTTGCCTCCTGCTCCTGTTAAACCGGATAGATATTACAGGGTGCCTGAAGTTCATAAGTATCTTTTTAAGAGTCCTAGGGCAGACCCAGAAACTGTTAGCCAGGGGCCTAAAGGTGTTAAGGCTTCTGTTGTCAAGAATCCGGTTCCTGCAGATAAAGAAGCCAGGGCCTTGGATAGATGGGGAAAGAAAGTTTATACTTCTTCCACTCTAGCTATGAGGGCTTTGAATTGCCAGTTTCACATGTTAAAATACCAAAACTATCTCCTTTCACAGTTGAAGTCTAAGGTTGATGCTCTGGCGGAAGGTATTGATTGTAAAGAGTTACAAGATTTAGTACATGTTTCTGAACAGGTGGGTAAGCATTCTTTGCAATGTGGTTTTGATGCTGTACAGGCCTCATCTAGGGTGACTGCCACTGGGTCAGTTCTTCGCAGGCACGCCTGGCTGAGGGATCAAAATTTATCTGACCATGTTAAAACAAGGATTTTAGATGCTCCTTTACAATCTGATGTGTTTGGTTCTCCTGTTGAGGCAGGTTTAAAGAAAATGGAAGACAAGGCTAAGTCTATGCAGACTGTTAAAGATTTTTTGCAGGTTCAGCCTCCAAAGTTTAGTAGAAATTGGCCTGCTAAAGGGTGGACGTATCCTTCTTATGATTCCCAGTCTAGGGGTAGATCTAGACGTGGTAGGGGCAGAGCTCAGGGCCCTTTCAGGCCTAGAACAGGGAGTTCTCCTGCACAGTCTTCAGGTGAGGGCAGGGGTCAGTCCTTTCGTAAACAGACCCAATGACCTACCTTTTCAGCTGCCAGAGCCTTCTCGTCTGGCAGCACCTTTGGGAGGAAGGTTGGCACTTTTCAAAGAAAATTGGAGTTTAATTACCCAAGACAGATGGGTATTGGATATCATACACCAAGGTTACAGGTTTTATTTCCATACCTTGCCTCCTTTCAGAGGCATGCCAGACGTACCTCCTCAACAAAGAATAGAGGCTCACAAGCAAATTTCTCTGTTACTTCAACTAGGGGCCATACAGCCGGTCCCTATGCCAGAAGTGGGCCTAGGATTTTATTCTCGCCTGTTCCTAGTACCAAAGAAGGGGAACACGTGGAGACCAATTTTGGATTTATCTATCCTCAACACTTATCTGGACATTCCCAAGTTCAAAATGTTGACATTGCAACAGCTTTTACCTCTATTGGGCAAAAATCATTGGATGGTAACTTTGGATCTCAAGGAGGCTTACCTTCATGTTCCTATCAGACTAAGTTGCAGGAAGTATCTGCGTTTTCGAGCTGGGACTTCTCACTATCAGTTCTCTGCATTGCCCTTTGGCTTATCTACTGCGCCCAGAGTGTTCACGAAAGTTCTGGCTCCAGTGATAGCTTTCTTCAGGCTAAAAGGAATACAGATCTATCCTTATTTGGACGACTGCCTGATTCTAGCTCAAGGAAGGGAAGAGCTTCTTCATCATTTGGAATATGTGATAGCAGTGCTAAGATGCCTGGGGTATTCTGTGAACGAAATAAAGTCCAGTCTAGTACCCTCTCAGGACATGTACTTTCTGGGTGTAAGACTGAATACAGCATCCCAGATGGCCTTTTTAACCCCGGACAAACAAAAGAGTCTTTCCCTTTACTTCCATCAACTATCTCATCAGTCCGGGCTGACTGCAAGGACAGTCCTTCAAGCCTTAGGGTTCATGGCATCTTGTATTCTGGTGCTTCCCAATGCCAAACTGCATATGAGGAAGCTGCAATGGTATCTCAAAAATGTATGGACACAGCACTGCCAGGATCTGGACACTGTCATTCAAATAATACCTTGCATTCAAAAGGAATTTTTGTGGTGGGCTCAGGAATGTCACCTAAACAAGGGACTCTCTGTGACCCGGCCAGAGGCGAGTCAGATTTTAACGACAGATGTCTCAGACAAAGCTTGGGGAGCTCATCTAAATGGAAAGTGGATACAAGACAAGTGGCCTGCCAGACTACAACATCTACATATCAACCTGAAGGAGATGTTAGCAGTCCAGTTTGCATTAATAGCTTTCAAGGATTTACTTCTTCCAGGGCAGGTGTTGATTCTAACAGACAACACAACTGTCATGTGGTACATCAACAAGCAAGGGGGAACGCATTCTTATCCTCTATGCAGGCAAGCAATGATTTTGTGGGAGACTGCTCTCAGTTTACAGCTCAATCTTCAGGCAAGGTTTCTGCCAGGAGCACAGAACTCCTTAGCAGATGTGTTGAGCAGGCAATTATGGATCCCCACGAGTGGAAATTGGATCCTCATGTATTTCAGAAATTGACAGTGTCATGGGGAACTCCAGACATAGATCTGTTCGCTTCTCCACTAAACCATCAGCTGCCAAAGTTTTGCACAAAAGGTTTCATCCCACAGCTTGGAAAGTGGATGCTCTTTCTTTCAATTGGAGCAATCTTCATGTGTATGCCTTTCCACCTCTGCCTCTCCTCCCAAAGGTACTTCTAAAGGTCAGACAGGACAAGCCAAGGATGATTTTAATAGCTCCAGATTGGCCTCGACAGCACTGGTACCCATTACTGAGAAGTCTGGTTCGGAAGCCTCCATGGCCTTTGCCTTGATTCCACACCTGTTGTCACAGGAGGACAGCCATTTGCTCAATGTCAAACTTCACTCTCTTCACCTCACAGCCTGGCATATTCTGTTTTGAACCATAGAGGGTCTCAACTTCCACAACAAGTTTTGAATGTGATTTTGGAAGCTAGAAGGCCTAGTACAAGGAAAGTGTACGCAGATAAATGGAAGAGATTTTTATTTTGGAGTGCAGCAAAGGATTTTGATGTTTCGGAGCCTAATTTAACTGTGGCTCTTCAATATCTTACTGAGTTACTGGACAAAGGTTTGTCTTTCTCTTCTATTAAGGTTCATGCTGCAGCAATTTCAGCTCACTATGAATGTGACCCTCCATTGTTTTCTCATCCTTTGTTCAAGCAATTTCTTAGAGGGGCAAAGAATATAAGACCCCCACGTAGAGAATTTTGTGTTGGAGAAACTCACTCTACAACCTTTTGAGCCTGCAGCTACTTCTGAGTTGAAATATTTATCATGGAAGACTGCCTTTTTGTTGGCCATTACCTCTGCAAGACGGGTGTCTGAATTCCAGGCCCTTATGGCGGTTGAGCCTTTCTTGATTTTCCATAAGGATAGGGTATCTTTGCGTACTAATCCTTCCTTTATGCCTAAGGTGGTTTCTAGTGTGGCTTTAAACCAAACTATTAATTTGCCTACTTTTTATGCAAATCCCCAAAATAAAGGGGAAAAGATTTTGCACACTTTAGATGTACACAGGCAGTTGCGATATTATTTGGACAGAACTAAAGGGTTCAGGCAGTCTCAGCAGTTGTTTGTTTCTTTTGCTTTGAGTTCTCAGGGCAAGCCTGTGTCAAAACAAACTATTTCTAAGTGGATTGGGTTTTGCATTGCTTTCTGTTATTCCCATCATGGCAAGGAGGTTCCAGCTGGGATTAGGCCTCATTCCACTAGGGCTACTGCCACTTCGATAGCCTTTTGAGGGAGTGGCAACCAAGGATATTTTGGAGGCAGCTACTTGGAGTTCAGTGCATACTTTCTCTAGGCATTATCACCTGCCACTTTACTCTAAATCCAGGGCTGGTTTCGCCACTGCTGTTTTGCAGGGCATTTTGGCAGCTCCTGCTTCCTTGTAGTTTGGCCATCCTCCCTTACCTCTGCTTTGGGATTCTACCCAAGTGTAAGGACTGCAGCAATGTGAGATGAAGAACATAGTACAGTTTTGTACCTACCATAAATGTAGATGTTCAAGATCCACATTGCTGCAGTCCAATTACCCTCCCTCCTTCCCCTCTGTAGTTAGAGGTGGTTGTGTGGGTTGGGTTGTAAATATTGTGTATATTGTATATATTGTACATATAATTAGTGCAAGGGTGGTTGGTTGGTTGTTTGCTGTCTTTTGGTTTTGACCTTTATTTTTAGGGTCTTCTGACATCTGGGGCAAGAAAAGACTGAGGATATGACGTCGGTCATGCGCATTTGTACCCTGACGTCCTGATGTCAGTCAAATGCGCCTTGACCGACGTCAGCCTTATACTTTGATATTCGGGCCGACCGAGGACAGCGGACTACCGAAGTGTGAGGACTGCAGCAATGTGGATCTTCGAACATCTACATTTATGGTAGGTACAAAACTGTACTTTTTATGTGTTTCATATCTCCCTATGATTCATAATATCACATTAAAATGAATAGCTGTTCTGACAGTCATGTACACTGTCGATTGGGAACCAGGTTCTCCTGTTAGGGTTATTGTTTCTTCACTATCACTAAGCCTCCTGGGGTGTTCGAGGGGTTGTGGTTACTTGTTTATGACTAGTAATTTGCCAGCTCTTTCTTATTTTAGTGACTGTTTCCCTAGTGCCCCCCTCCCCCCACAGATATCTACCTTTGCTAACAGGGGTTTATGTTTTTTCTCATATGCTGTATGCAGCAAAACCCCTATCTTTAGCCTTGAATCAGTGCCAGTCTTCTGTGAATCCATCAGTCGTTAAGCTTGTTTATAGTAAACACAGACTTTTCAGTCACTAGCTGCTGTCACTGTCTAGTGTGGTGTGGATTGTGTTCATGAAGAGCAAAGTCATCTTCATTGCACCTTACTGGCCTGGACAGATTTGAGTTCCCTTCCTTTGGCCTCACTTGGTATTAAAAACCTTGGAATCTGGATCTGACTCCATACTGTCTGTCACTTCTGGCAGGCATGCTTCACCCAGACATAAAAGAAAAAAAATAAAAATATTTATAGCCGTACAACTGTGCTTTCTTCAGCGGTCCATCACATGTTTTTATCCTTTCTTCAGTGACTGATATGGAAACCCTTGAACTTAGACTGTTGGGATATCAGTTTTCTTTTCGTCTTGGAAATCCTTTTACTTGACAAAAATAACATTTACAAACTATTTTTCAATTCTTTAGGCCTTTTTACAAAGCCTCCTTATATTTCTTCCTTGAAAACAAGGTATCCCTCTAGACCATTTTTTTCTTATTAACCACAGTAGTTACTGAGGTAAACTTTAATCATCCATACAGTTGCCATTTATAGTTCTGAAATTTTCTATTAACGGATAACAAAATTATGTACTTTTAACAAGGATCAAACAGTACAGAAAGTCTTACCAGCTGTTTATATCCCTTTTCCATTTAACTGATTAGGTTACGCAGCCCTTAAGATAACTCTGACCAAATAGATTACTAAATGAGTTTCACTCATTTTTCCTTCCCAAACTGATTTCTAACTGCCTCTTCATCCTGGAGTCCAGTTTACTAGATACATGACTTCCATGTCCACTTTCTTTCAGAGCTTCTATCAATGTCATCTGTATTGCAGTCATTTAGAAAAAAACTACTTTTATAGCACGTTTTAAGTTGGGCATTGTCTCCAAATCAGAGCTTCCTTTGGTTTGACAATGCTTGAGTATATCCTTTGAAGACCACCTTAGAGGTATGTTGGTGGCCGGGGATTCTGGCCCACAGGTGAGGAAAAATGAAAAGGACAACATCAGATAAAGAAGTTATGTACTTACCATAATGTTCCATCTGTGTTGTCTATTTTCATTTTTCGACACCTTCCCTCCCAGCCGTCCCCCAGCATTCTTATTCCTGAAAGGATCTTAGATGATGTAGCATTTTTCATATCTGGGCCTTAATATTTTTCCATAGCTGTCTGTTTCTCAAAATCAGTAGTCATTAGGCAGAAAACTCTGAGGAGTTAGGGATGGTGTGGTGCATTATCGGAAGAGGGAGGCACTCAAGATTTGGATTGAAAGTCTAGGAAATGCAGTCAAGCCAGATCCGAGAACCACAGGTGATGAAGAATGAAACTACACAACACAGTTGGAAAATTATAGTAAGTACATAACTTCTTTTTTTTCTTGGAACTTATTATTGTAGTATGGTAAGTAGTAGAGAGATTCTTTTTTCCAACCTAGCAGTGAAACACTAAATCCTCCTGTCCCATTTCTCAGTTTTCATTTCCTTGATCATGTTTGCTATTAGAATACTTGAACTTCAAGATAGCAGTTTGTGAGTGTACTGTGTTTGCTCCATGAGATAGTTTCTCCTTTCCCCATGGCAGTCTCAACAGTGGCAGTAGCCTCAGCAAGTAAGAAGATATGGAAAGTGCAAACACCCACACATGGTGTTACAGAGAGGGAGTAGCCACCTGACAAAAACAAATGAGTGTTTCATTTTAGAGAGTTGTTGCTTGATTGTTTATGATTAGGCAGTTTGTGTGGGGAGTTCCAGAAAGTGATCCTTTACATTGAAACTTACTTCGCCTATCAAACCTATCATGCAAGACTTAATTCAGTGCAGATGTTCATAGTGTTACACTGTTGCAGTCATTACTCTTGGGTTATCCGGCTGGCAGGCTACCCGCAGTCGGCCTGAATTCCAAAGTCCTGGTCCGGCGTCAGTTGCTGTTGCCTCTTCCCTGACGTCAGTGCGCCAGGGGTATAAAAGATGCAGCCGACGCCATTTTCTTCAGTCTTTCTTGCCACGCGGTGCCTGAAGCAAAAGCAGTTCACAAATGCCGGTCGGCCGACTCCTGAGATTTTCAAATCCGAATTTCAGAACCAAAGTCTTCATTAAAGCTAAGTACCCCGTTGGACAGGCCTAAACAATGGGGTGCTCCTACCTCCAAAAGCGGAGAAGACAAATCACAACCTTACAGGAAACAGTCCCAATGACTTTCTTCTGCCAAATCCAAGCACTTTTCTTTTGGCAGCCCCCTTAGGGGGAAAACTAGCACTTTTTTCATCAAATTGGCAAAAGGTTACCCAAGACAAATGGGTCTTGAACATAGCGTCCCAAGGTTACAGGTTCCATTTTCACACCCTACCAAGGGCAAAAGGTATGCCAGACCTGCCACACAATCAATGGGCAGAGGCACAAAAGCAAATTACAGCCCTCATGGACATGAGGGCTGTTCAACAAGTACCACAACAAGAGCAGGGGCAAGGATTTTACTCCAGACTTTTCTTAGTGCCCAGAAAGGACAAAACTTGGAGACCAATACTGGACCTGTCTATACTAAACACGTTTCTGGAGGTTCCAAAATTCAAGATGTTGACTCTGCAGCAGCTACTGCCCATGCTGGGCAAGAAGGCTTGGCTCGTAACATTGGACCTAAAAGAGGCATACCTACATGTCCCGGTCAGACAATCTTGCAGAAGATACCTCAGATTCATAGCTGGCTCAATGCACTACCAATTCTCTGCACTGCCCTTTGGCTTATCTACTGCGCCCAGGGTCTTCACAAAATGCCTGGCACCAGTAATTGCATTTTTCAGAGGAAGAGGAATTCAAATATATCCCTACTTGGACGACTGCCTTATTTAAGCAGAGAACAAAGACATTCTTCTAAAGCATCTGGCGTTTGTAAACAGATTACTAGTTTGCCTAGGGTACACAGTAAACAAAAAGAAATCAAAACTAGTACTCTCTCAAAAGATAATATTCCTGGATGCATGCTTAAATACAACTGCCCAGATGGCTTTTCTCACACCACACAAACAAAAACTGACATTTTACTTCAAAAAATTGGCAACAAAGACCCAGTTATCTGCAAGGAAAATCCTGCAGGCCTTGGGTTTCATGGCATCCTGCATTCTACTAATTCCAAATGCCAGACTGCATATGAGGAAACTACAATGGTATCTAAAAAGTGTTTGGACTCAGCATTGCCACAGCTTGGAGACAGTAATTACTCTCATTCTCTGCCTGCAACAGGAGTTTCGATGGTGGGCAGAGGCCTGTCACCACAGCAAGGGTCTGCCATTCAGTTTACCCACAGCCAGACAGACACTGACAACGGATGCATCAGATTATGCCTGGGGGGCCCATATGGCAGGAAAATGTATTCAGGGCACATGGCCTGCAAGCCAGATGCATCTTCACATCAATCAAAAAGAGATGCTAGCTGTTCAGAATGCCCTGACAGCTTTCGAGGATCTACTTCATCCAGGACAGCTACTGATAGACAGACAATACTACGGCCATGTGGTACATAAACAAGCAGGGAGGTACACATTCCTACCCCCTCTGCAGATAAGCAATGACCTTATGGGACACAGCATTGACTTATCAAGTTCACCTGCAAGCGCAATTCCTGCCAGGAAAAACAAATACTCTGGCAGACAAACTAAGCAGAAACCTCATGGATCCCCACGAGTGGAACATGGCTCCACAAGTCTTCAGCATGATAACAAGGAAATGAGGATGCCCAGACATAGATCTATTTGCCTCCCCTCACAACTGTCAATTACAAAGATTTTGCACAAGGATTTATCGCAAACAAGCATGGAGAGTGGACGCCCTATTCTTCAGCTGGAAAAAATCTAACAGCATATGCCTTTCCTCCACTGCCACTCCTTCCCAGGGTACTCCTAAAGGTCAGACAAGAGAAGCCAAAAACAATACTAATTGCACCAGACTGGCCACACCAACACTGGTACCCAATCCTAAAGAACTTGTCTCAAGGTCCAGCATGGATATTGCCTCAAACTTCTCAGTTGCTGACCCAACAAAACAATCAGATCCTGCACAGTCAACTCAGGACTTTAAATCTGGCAGCATGGCGGATAATGTAGCCATCCAGAACACTCCTCTTTCAAAAGCTGTTATGGATATTATCTTGGAGGCCAGGAGGCCCAGTACCAGAAAATCTTATGCAGAACAATGGAAGAGATTCTGTGCTTGGAACCAGGAACAAGGCATTGACCCGTCGTATCCCTCGGATTTTACAATACCTAACTGAGATGCTGGACAAAGGCCTTTCTTTTTCATCAATTAAGATTCATGCCTCTGCCATTTCAGCCCATTATAATACGGAGCCACCTATCTTTTATCATCCTTTAATAAGGCAGTACCTCAGAGGGGCCAGAAACATCAGGCCTCCAAGGAGAGCAGCAATTCCGGCATGGCACCTCAATTATGTCTTGGAAAAACTCACACTGCCTCCTTTTGAGCTAGCCTCAACAGCGGATATAAAATTCTTATCCTGGAAAACAGCTCTACTCCTAGCAATAACCTCTGCAAGACGAGTCTCGGAGTTACAAGCACTCATGGCTGTGGAACCTTTTATCATTTTTCATCCTGACAGGGTTTCTCTGAGGACAAACCCAACATTCATGTCTAAAGTGGTGTCCAGTGTGGCCCTCAACCAAACCATTCACTTGCCTACCTTTTATCCAAACCCACAGAACAAGGGTGAGAAAGTTCTGCATTCTTTGGACATACACAGGCAGCTAATCTTCTACTTGGACAGAACTAAAACTTTCAGAAAGACTGAGCAACTTTTAGTGTTGTATGCTGCAGGATCACAAAGACAGGCTATCTCAAAACAGACTATTTCTAAATGGATAGGCCACTGCATCCGTTTCTGCTATTCTCAGCATGGCAAATCAGTGCCTAAGGGCATTAGGCCTCATTCTACCAGAGCAGCAGCCACTTCAGCAGCCTTCCTCAGAGGAGTACCAACCAAAGACATCTTAGAGGCTGCAACTTGGAGTTCAGTGCACACTTTTACAAAGCACTACAACTTACCTCTTTACTCTAAATCCAGAGCAGGCTTTGCCACTGCAATTCTGCAGGGCCTCACAGCATCTCCTAATCCTATTTAGCCCAGCCATCCATCCTCAGCTTTGGGATTCAACCCAAGAGTAATGACTGCAACAGTGAAACACGATGAACATAGTACAGTTGTGTACCTACCATAAATGTAGATGTTCAAGTGTATTCACTGTTGCAGTCCAGGTTACCCTTCCACCTTCCCCCTTTCTTTTGCTGGGGTTTATCTGCACTTCTCTGTTCTATACAACCTGTGTGGTGTATTTTCTTGTAGATGAAGGAAATGTTTCTTTACTGCATGTATGTTTATTGACGTAATATATTTAGCCTACCATTTTGGGGACACCTGACATCTGGAGCAAGAAAAACTGAAGAAAATGACGTCTGCTGCATCTTTTATACCCCTGGCGCACTGACGTCAGGGAAGAGGTGACAGCAACCGGAGCAGGACTTTGGAATTCAGGCCAACTGCGGGTAGCCTGCCAGCAGGATAACCCAAGAGTAATGACTGCAACAGTGAATACACCCGAACATCTACATTTATGGTAGGTACACAACTGTACTTTGCTACTTGCAAGATGTAGTCTGTTTATACGAAAATAGTCCTTCTGGACTTGACATTCTTCTGCCCACTGATTATGCATATGTTCCCTTGGCTGCTGTATATAAACAGTAGGGAGGAGAAGATGTGGTGCTTTTCCATACCTTTGTGTTGGAAGTACTGACCCCAGAGACTGTGCCTTTGTGTATGAAGCTAAAGTAAAACCATTCTATGCAGTCTTTGTCATTACCTTTCGTTCATTTATGGCACTTAAGTTTTATATTAGCAAATAGCAGTTACAGATGGCAGTAGAAACATGAAAGTAGGGTATACACGTAAGTTTAACATATTTTCCTGTTATTCTGGGCAATATGCTATATCTGTCTTTAATTCCCTCTCTGGATACTGACATTTGAGCACAGATTGATATTTACAGTAAAGATCTGTCCAGGCTTGCTGATGAAGGTTTAGTGACTGTCACTGTTTTTTGTGGTTTGCCTTTTTTCAGTTTGTGGTGTGCCTGTTTTCTTAAAGATAAGGCTAAGACTCTATGTATGTTGGCAAACTCAGCAGTTCAACTCACCCTTTGTTGATGCTCCCTAAGAATCCCTCAAGGGGGCACTGTTTTTTCACTGTATTGAATGTGATATGAAAGGATGCTTGGGAGGAACAGATATGCAAGTGACTCCACACTCACCACTGAAATTTCACTGCAGTTAGGTTTTGATACCCTACACACTTATGGCTAGCAAACAGAGAAGTAATTCTGAAAACAACATAAAACAAAATCCAAAAACTGCAGTCACTGTAATGGCTTTTTATTTAAACAATGAAATCCACTCCAGCACCTTGATTAAAAAAAAAATCTCTGGGGAGTGTATTACACACATGAAGTGAAATTTCATATGCAGACAATTTGAATTTTAAGCAAACAAGTGAATGGAGAACAACCTCCCCTGTGTAAGGGAAGGCCTTCCATGGACCCAGGCAATTAATCAGTCAGGACATGTGGAACCTCCAGACACTGGTCCGGAGTCTATTTGAATTCATCAAGGGCAGGCCATGCTTACTCAACCTGATGGAATTTTTTTGAAAAGATCACCAAAGCAGTAGATGAAGGGGAAAATGGTACATACCACGTACTTCAGTCTGGCCAAAGATTTTCTCACAATTCTCCACTCAGGCATAGTAGAAAAGCTAAATAAACTGGGAATAAGCCCCTAGATCACCCGCTACTAGGTGGCTGACAGGTAGGATGCAGGAAATCAAGAGACCAGTCACCAGTAGAATTCTGTAGGGTTCTGTGATGGGATCTCTTATGTTTGACATCTACTTTTCTGAAGTAAAATCTAACACCAAAGGGCTCTGGCTGACTAAGTTTGCAGATGACTGCAAGCTTGGAGCAGTCGCTGAATTCCCAAATGACTCTGCCATCCAGTAAAAACGTTTGTCCCAAAGTAAATAACTAGTGCCAAAAAATGCCCAAAAATGCATTGTTGTATCCTTTAGGAAGTCATCTACCCCAAGGAACTACCACATTGACCCTTAACAGCTGATCCAGTTGTTTAGGATTTCGGAACTTGTGTGGGCAGTGCCCCTAACGTTTGACCAACATGCATCCATTGTTGTAAGATAGCCCTTCTGTATGCACAGCTTATAAACAAAGGATTGTGTCTAGCTCTAGGGATATCCACTGCTCCACTTTACTCAGCACTTGTTATACCAGTCATTGAATAGAATGTCCCCTTTGGCATGTATCTGTCCAGACACATGTAACAGTTGGAACACCTGCAGAAATACCTTACTAAAAGGATACAAGCCTAAACAACTTGCCCTACATGGACTGATTCAAAGCCTTGTCAGTATACTTGGTATCCTAAACACTAAAAACCAATAAAAAAACAAAACAACTGTAAATCCAGAAGGAAGGTGCAGCTCAAAAACACAAGTCAAGCACAGAATGCCAAATAGGAATGTATTTAGCGTACCACCACTTTATTCAAACGCTTTCGTCATAAAACAGACTTCTTCAGAATAAGAAACAAAGAGCATCAGCAAGGAATACTATTTAAACACTTCCCAAGCAATTCATTGGTCAGGAATTAACAAGTTAATTGATAACACAAGACCTCGTTTCCCCTAGTCACTGTGCAATATAAAAGTTCTTAAAGAAAACTCAACCATTAAAACCAAGTACATACCCAGATCAATATGGTCTATTGCTCCAAATTTAAAAGAGTGTGTAGGGAACATCTTGATATGCTTGTATAGTGCATTCCTCTCATTATGCTGTTTGATGTCATGTAAATGTTGGTAGATTCTCTGTTTGACAGCTCTCTTGGTTTTACCTATATAAAAACCATCGCATAGGTCACATAATGCGATGTAAACTATTCCCTTGGAGTAACAATAATATTTTTTACGAGGCAAGATGGTCCCAAAACATGTATGTGCCATTTATCTAAGATCTCCCACATTAAAAATTACCAAAGTCACCTGGATTACATATTTTTCTCTCAACCAGCCCCTTCAGAGAAATGTCCTTTTTATACACCACAAGGGGATGTGAACCTACTCTTTTGACCACCTCATTGTCAAAATTAAAAATGGACCAAAATTTATATATGACCTGTTTGATGTCAAAAAAATGTATAGTAAAAGGGAAAGTTAGGACCATCTTGAATCTACTCTGCCCAGACGGATCAATGTCGTCCCTTTTTGGTAAACAAGTCGACAACAGGACAGTGCAAGTCACCTGCCCCCTTTTTGTTCTAACCTGTTCAGCTATAGTGCTGATGAGGTTGGATAGCCCCTTCTCTCCAACATGACCTGCAACGTGTCACATTCAGCCAAAAAGTCGACTTTGTCAGAAACCATCCTGGCCATTCCGATGAATTGTCCTTTGAAAAGAGATTTCTTTTGGTGTAGGGGATGCCAACTCCGAAAATGTAGCAAAGAATTCGAGTAAGTTGGCTTCCTGTACAAGTGAGATGTAAACACTTTCCTATCATAGACCTTGTTGATCGTAATGTCAAGGTAGTATAAAAAATTATTGTTTTTGACCATGGTAATTTTAAAAAAATCAGTAGTAGTGTTAATATAGGTGAAAGATTTTTCAGAGTCACCCTCACTACCTTCCAAAAAAGGACTAAGTCATCCAGTTACCGGCCGTGCAGTAACAAAAGATGTTTAAAGTCAGAGTCTGAGGTGTACAAGTTCTTCCACTGAGCAAGGACAGTGTTAGCGAAAACTGGGGCGCAACAAGCTCCCATGGCAACCCCCTGTGTCTGCTTAAAAATCTGTCCCTCAAATGTGATGAAATTGTTACCAAGGACTAACTCCATACAACTACGAAGTGTAAGAATGGTGTTATGGTCCATGCTTGCATTGAAACAAAGGTAATCGTAGAACCATTCGAGAACTAAGTCATGGGGGATTCCTGAAAAGAGGTCACAGATGTCAGTGGTGACCATAATTAAATTGTCTGCGTACATTTCTGGCTTATTTTACCCAAAAAGTCCCAAGAATCCTTAATCACCCATTGTCTTGTCATCCAACACATGCTTCACCTTACTATCAATAAACTTAGATAAACAAAAAGTCTTTGAAGCTTTTGCATCCACAATTGGATGAAGGAGTGGGTTAACTATGGATTTATGGACCTTGGGTATTCCAGAAATAGTGGGGATCCGTGGATGTCTAACATCAAGAAACTCATGAACCTCCAAGCTGATTTGACCGTTGAGATGTAATTCTTCTAATGTCAAATCAGTATTTCTATAGGCTGTGTTAAGCTCCTTTCTAGACACCTCAGTATATGTGTCATTATATAGCAACTCAAAGATTTTTTGGTTGTAGGCATCATTGTCCATAACTATCAACCCCCCCCCCCCACACTTTGTCGGGTTTCATGATTCTTAAATCACCTCTATCCAAAATACTATATAATGGCGTTCTTTCAGCTTGTGTAAGGTTGGTTATGTCATGTTGCTTAGTCTCCTTTAAAATTTCCCTAATCTGTAGCTCACATAGCTGCTCATAAATTTGCACCATAGGATGAACCGGAGGCATAAAGGTACTAGGCCTAGATAACTGTAATGGATTTCTGGTCAAAGTTTCATCAGAAAAATGTAAAGCAAGGTTCAGCTTCCTACAGAACATTTTCATTTGTAAGATAGTGTCAATGATGTTAGCTTTCCTAACGGGTACAAAATTAAACCCTTTGGAAAACAACTCAGCCCATTCAAAATTCACATTGGCTTGATTGTAGTTATAAACAGTGAAATCACCAGCACAGTTTTTAATAACAATGACATCATCATTTTCTACACCATTAACACCATCAAAGCTTATCTCTAGTAAGATCCCCTTCTCTCCCTCCACTGCCCCTGACGAGATTGGTGACCAGCCCTGCAGTTCATTTGACCCTGGTTGTTCTGGTTCCGTAATCTCTCTGATCTCTTCATTGGCTGACTGGATCACCTAGACTACAGCTTAGAGTAAGTACCTCATTGGTTCTTTTGAGCTTTTTTTTTGTCTCTGGTTTCAACTTTCTGTTACCTAAGAAGTTAAGTTTGTGAGTGTTTCTGCCATTTCACACTGAGCTAATCGAGGGAAGGACACTGAGCAAACTTGGATCTATAATATATAACATTAAGTATCCTGTTTTTTTGCTTATTTTTCCGAGTTATTTATCGCACTTTGTCAACTGCATACTTCTCTAGCTAGTTTCACTGTGTGTGAGGTATTAACTGGAAATTGTCCACTTTTATTAAGCATCTGTTTGGGTTGTTTGATTCTGATAACTTGTTTGCAGTTAAAAGCTTTCTCTAGAGGCTCCTTTATCTGTTTAAAACTTTCATTTAAAGGCTTACTGCTGTTTTTCTTCCATGAGAAACCTTTCTGCAGTTGTTTCTACCTAAGTAGTGTGGATATTTGTAGCATTGTCCATATTTAGGCTTGTGTTTGGGTCTAGTGTTTGTGGAGGCTGTGTGTCAGAGCACATGTTCAAGGACATCTTGGTTTAGCCAAAGCCATTAGGCATTTCAGTGAGAGAGGATTGTTTAAGGTCATTGGCTGACTGGGTCACCTAGACTACAGCTTAGAGTAAGCACCTCATTGGTTCTTTTGAGCTTTTTTTTAAAGTTGTGTCAGGTTTCAACTTTCTGTTACCTAAGACGTTAAGTCTGTGAGTGTTTCTGCCATTTCACACTGAGCTAATCGAAGGAAGGATCCTGAGCAAACTCGGATCTGTAATATATAACATTAAGTATCCTGTTTTTTTGCTTATTTTTTTCGAATTATTTAAAGCACTTTGTTTACTGCATACTTTTCTGGCTAGTTTCACCGTGTGTGAGGTATTAACTGGAAATTGTCCACTTTTATTAAGCATTTGTTTGGGATGTTTGATTCGGATAACTTGTTTGAAGTTAAAAGCTTTCTCTAGAGGCTCCTTTATCTGTTTAAAACTTTCATTTAAAGGCTCACTGCTGCTTTTCTGCTGTGAGAAACATTGCTGCAGTTTGTTTCCCACCCTCACTCCCTGTTTGTATGCTGCTCTTATAGTTGGTGGCTTTGCAGTTGCCCGGCCCTATTGTAAATTTGATCTGGGACACTACTGCCACTCTACTGTTTTTACCTCATTCTACCTAATACAGGGAGAACATTTGAGAAGGCAAATCCACTTTGCACGTAAAAAAAACAAACAAAAAAAAATTCTAAGCTTGTTTCCTGCCTTTCCTGTGGGTAGTGTAGTCTGGATACAGATTTTCTGTGTCCAGGACTGTTTGTGGGCTTCTGAGTCTCCAAGCCTTTGTGTTCTAGCTTAATTTTGTTTCTTAGAACTAGCCAGTTTTTTAGTTTCAGCACTCATCTGTTTCTTTGAGCTCAGCACTTGTTCAGAACTCATTGTAAGCACTAAACAAGCTACAAATTACTACAGCACTCAACTTTCCTCACTTGTCTAGAGGAAAACAGTTTCTAGTACTTAACAAATAAGCACCTATCCAGGCATGTCCAAGGGTCAGCTCCCAGTGTTTTCTCCTGTCTACCTGATGAATCTGGGCATCTTGGGGCAATGCAGCAGTTGCCTCATGTACACAGATAACCCTCTCCTCCTACCACCCACCACTACAACCTGTGAGAGATGCACTTATATAGCCAAACTGGAAGCGAAGCTCTATTCACCCAAGACTGGACTAGACAGTCAAGAGGAGAAGGTAAACACTTGCACCACACCACACTCATCACATAGTCCCTCAAAATCTACACCACCAAAACACACACATAGAAACACAAAACACACACCTACATTCACGGAGGCTCTCAGTAAAAATCTGCCCAAGCAACAGGGACCTCCAAAGCAGAAACACAACCCAAATGACACATAGCCCACAAACTCAGTGTGCCACTCAACCAAAGCCCATAAGGCATAACAAAATACCCAACACTCTAGTCATAGGTGACTTTTTAGTCAGGCACACTGATGTTCCACTCACCAGGCTAAACAAGGAGAAAGTTACTGTCATCTGCCTGTCGGGCCCCAGGATCCGCCACATAACGCACGCACTCAGGTCACTCCACAACAAATACAAATATGACTCTGTCATTGTCCACATTGGTGTGAATGACCTGAGACGTACCTCCCTGGACTACATGAAAAGGGGCATGGAGGAGCTGTCAGATCTTGTAGCCCAGGCAGGTATGACCCTTGCCCTGAGTAGCATCCTGCCATCACCCAGAATACCACAGTACAAGGACAAAATGATTGACTTCAACAATTGGCTAAGCTTCTGGTATAATTCTAAGGGGATCCAGTATCTGTCTGCCTGGGATGACATGATCGACAAACCACAATGCTTTTCCAGAGATGGTCTGCACCTGTCGCTCCTGGGATTCCGGTTACTGACTAAGGCTCTAGCCACCCCTATAGTGCCTTTTTTAGGCAAGGTTCAAATGACAAATTCACCACCATAACAGGTACAAGCTAGCAGAATCTGAGGGTATTGCTACTCAATGCTAGAAGTCTAAACCTCAAAATGCACTCACTCGAGGCACTCCTTAAAATGTAGAACATTGACATCTGTGCAGTGACAGAGACCTGGTTCAAGGCTCCAGAGAGGTACCCCTGCACTACCAGGCTAAAATTCATACTACACCTTTCAGCCAACTAACCTGGACCAAAGCACTAAAGGTGGAGGCGTGTCCATATTCATTAAGGATATCCATACCTCCAGGCTAGTTGCTCAGCATAATGCATCCGTAATTATCCAAGTGCAGCTAACTCTGGGCAAGACCGCAATCTAAATTGTAACTTGCTACAGATCCCCCACCATGCCCCAGAATTCCCACTCCTCATTTCTTGATACACTGGAAAATATTAGGGTACAACCTAACACCTTAATAATGAGCGATTTCAACTACCCCACCATTAACTGGGAAAACTACTCATGTACCAACTCTTGTGCTCAACATTTTCTAGAATTCATAAATTCCAATGCCTTGGATCAACTTATCCACACCCCCACCAGTGGCAGCAATATGCCAGACCTGGTTATTACCAACATGGGCAACCGGTGCTCCACACCAGAGGTCAATTCCTCGTTGGTCAGATCCGACCACAAGCTAATCACCCTAGACATCCACATCCCTCCCTCACTCTCCATTAGGGAAACCACCGTAAAAAATTTCTCCAAAGCCAACTTCACGCTTCTTAAGACAGAAGAGGCAAAATTCACGACACCCATGCTGACGGACAATAGAGGCATGACTGCTGAATCCTACACAAGTGCACTTTATAAGCACTTACACGAGTGCATGGATCGTGCAATCCCTAACAGAGCCAAGATGCTATCCTCCAAAAAAAGGAAGCCAATCCGGTGGTCCCCTGCCATAAACAAACTCTACAACAGAAGAAAGAAACTGTTGCAAATGAGAGGAACATCCCATGATTGGAGGAACTCCCTGGTCAGCCTCAGTAAGAAGCTGAGATCCCTCATAAAATCCTCCAAAGCTAGTTACGAAAACAAAATTGCCACTGACTCTAAAGACAACCACAAAGCATTCTGTAGCTATGGCAATAATCATGGCAACACTCAGATCTGCTCTGAGGTACAGCACAATGGCACTAAATATACAGAACCAACTGATATTGCCAACATCCTGGCAGATAGGTTCAGTGCTAACTTTACACCCCTCTCATCCCTTAAAGGGCCCATCTCTATACCGGAAGAATGCAAAGTTCCTGTAATCACGGCTGCACAGGTAAAAAACACACTCTTCAAAGCCAAGAACACAGCATCCGTGGGACCTGACAACATCCCAGCCTGCATTCTACATGAACTACAGAACGAACTGGCACTCCACCTAAGTACCATGTTCAATCATAGCCTCACCTCAGGCTATCTGCCCACTGAATGGCGCACAGCAATGGTTATCCCATTCCACAAAGGGGGAGCCACCATGGAACTACTGCCCAATTAGCCTGGTCTGCAAGGCTATGGAACATATCATCATGGAACGTATAAACAATGACATTGGTAATCTCCAAACTCAGGACCCCACCCAGTTCAGGTTTGTAAAAGGCAGATCATGTCTCCTAAACCTGATAGAGTTCTTTGAAGCGGTCACCAAAGCCATAGATGAGGGTAAGGTGGTTCACACAGCCTATCTAGATCTCGCCAAGGCTTTCGACACCATCCCCCACTCTGGAATTATAGATAAACTCACTAAACTAGGTATAAATCCCTATGTCACAAGATGGGTTGCCAACTGGCTCACTAACAGAACTCACACTGTGAAAGTAGCAGACTCCAAATCCAACTTCAGACCAGTGACAACTGGAGTACCACAGGGTTCAGTCCCAGGTCCTCTCCTGTTAGCCTGTACTTCAGAGAAGTAGATACCAAACACAGAAGGTCTTTGGCTAACGAAGTTCGCAGATGACTGCAAACTAGGAGCCATAATCAAAACTCCCAAAAGATGTGGACATCCTACAAAAGGGCCTCGCTGAGACAGATGCCTGGTGTCAAAGCCATGGCCTCAAGCTGAGTGCCAAAAAGTGCATTGTCATTCCTTTTTGTAAAAACTCTGTACCCATGAACTACCACATAGGCGGTAGTCTACTTAACACCGAAAGTGTGATAAGAGACCTTGAGACAAAGGTGGAGAGTAATCTCTCCTTTGATAATCACATCGCCACGGTAGTCAGGAAATCCTTCTACGTGGCACACCTCATCACAAAAGGTTTCTCATCCAGGAAAAAAGAGGTCATTGTTCCCCTCTACTCGTCACTCTTTAGACCCATTATAGAGTACAACGCCTCTTTTGGTATGTACCCCACAAGATATCTACAACAACTGGAGGCCGCAGAAATATCTCACAAAGAGGATTACCGGCCTCAAACAGATGCCCTACGCAGACCGTCTCAAAAAACTGCAGCTTTACTCCGTCACATATCGCCTACTCAGAGGCGATCTCTGCCTAACACACAAAGCTATGTCAAACCTAGAGCTTTTGGACGTGCTCCACTTAAAGAAATCCCAATCCCTCCGAGCTACACACTCTAGGGGCCTAAACCTTGTCACCACAATAAACAGAACATGTTGGGATAGATTCCTGTCCCAGAGACTTATAATACTTCGGAACAAACTACGTATCTATATCCAACAAAGCTCCTCATTAGCACTCTTCAAGAAAAATCTTAATGATTGGATGGGAGATGGGAAATTCACCCCAGGGATCACTTCTGTGGCTCTGCTCGACAGTGGCACAGGAAAATAATTTTCTTTGGTGGCGAAAGCCAGGGTACCTTTTGGCTAGGCTTATATAGGCCCTAGGGCCAATAGCCTAGTACCTACCTATGAACCCATTATGTGACCTATGCGATGTTTTTTATATAAGTAAAACCAAGAGAGCTCTCAAACAAAGAATCTACCAGCATTTATATGACATCAAACAGCATAATGAGAGGAATGCACTATACAAGCATGTCAAGATGTTCCCTACACACACTTTTAAATTTGGAGCAATAGACCATATTGATCTGGGTACTCGGGTGGTCCATTTGATGAGAACCTTGAATTTTTAGAGTTAAAGTGGCAAATCAGGACGAATGCCTGTCAGCTACCTGGGCTTAATGACAAGTTGTCCACTAGTTCTTTACTAAGATTAAAATCTATGTATTCTTTTTAACATCTTGGATGTTGTGGTTAACAGATTGACTTAGGTATATTTATGGATATATGTATGTATATATATATATATATATATTTTATATATATTTATATATATATATATATATATATATATATATATATATATATATATATATATATATATATATATATATATATATATATATATATATATATATATATTGTTATATGCATATATGAATTATTTTAAAATGTATGTACTTGGTTTTAATGGTTGAGTTTTCTTTAAGAACTTTGATATTGCACAGTGACTAGGGGAAACGAGGTCTTGTGTTATCAATTAACTTGTTAATTCCTGACCAATGATTTGCTTGGGAAGTGTTTAAATAGTATTCCTTGCTGATGCTCTTTGTTTCTTGTTCTGAAGAAGTCTGTTTTATGACGAAAGTGTTTGAATAAAGTGGTGGTACGCTAAATACATTCCTATTTGGCATTCTGTGCTTGACTTGTGTTTTTGAGCTGCACCTTGCTTCTGGATTTATACTTGGTATCCTACAGACTGCAAAGACATGACCTGTGTCTGGTGTACAAGGCATCCTGTGACCAAATACTGATGGATTTACTGCACATCTGCAAGTCAAATAAAATCAAAAGTACTTGGTCTAGGGAGTTAAACCTTTTCTGCAACATCAGTAGAATGGTTTCGAGGAAAAGGTACATCTAGAAAAAATCCTCCACTGTTGGGTACAATAAAGGCTGTCCTCCGCCAACAATGATACAAACTGAAATAGAAGTCTGAACAATAGTGGTAATAGTTATCCAAAAGTATTTTATTACAACACACACAAAACAGATTGAGAGCGCTTTCGTCTCTTATCGTGAGACTTCATCAGAATCTCATGTTAATACCAATATTCTGTTTATATACTCTTAATTAAACAATCATTAGTTAATTATTTACCATAGTAATAAATTGATTAATTAATTAATGCCAATTCTGGGTAACCCTTTGTATATGAAATATCTGTTAAAATTGCTTAAAATGAAATTGCATATAAATATTTTTACACTTCACATAAAAATGCTTCAGACATGCACATATACTACAAATTGTAATATCATTAGTTACATACTATTAGTTTAAAAAATACATAAAAATAACCATTTTATAAAAAACATCTATTATGTCTGATATGCAAAAAACTTTTTACACATAGAATCTTGAAGGCAGATGAAGGCTTATACATATGATGTAAACAACATTACAGAATACATATTATAAAACCCAAGAAGAAATTTTTGTAGAACGATATCATAATATCCTTTGACTATTGGATTATACAAAATATATATACTTGTTGTATATCATTAACTATACACTAATAATGGTTTTAAATAACTAAATATAAATGTGTCAATAAGATAAACCTAATATTCTAATTATTAAAAAGTTATTTAATAGACCTTATAAGAAGCTTATTTAAAAGTTTTTTCTTTTTACACAAAGTTCATGGCAAGATATATATATATATATATATATATATATATATATATATATATATATATATATATATATAATCTCATAAAGACACTACATATATCTTACCCACCTATGTGCCTTTTTCATGTAGTCCTTATTATAACTGGTGGAAAGCACAATTTAATAAAATTTTCTTTTTTCTTTTTTGTGTTTAATGACAGTAACTTCAAAGCAGGTTTAATAGAGATGTGATCGTTCATTCCTGGGTGTACACAAGAATCCAATCTCATCTGCCAAATCATGTCACGATACTCCAGAAATGTTTCCCAATCACCTCTCCTTTCTTTTTGTTTCACTTCCTCTAATACCCAAAATTTTATATTCATGTTTTGACAAATGGTTGAATGTCTAAAAAGTGCATTATTCTCATTCCTTTTATTTATATCCCTAATATGCTCGTATATACGGGTTCTCAATTGCCTTTCAGTCTTACCTATATAATATCCCCAGCATGATTGACAATAAGCTAAATAAACCACACCTGTTGTATAACAACTCGAATAACCACAGCTCCTAATTGTAAAATTTATGCTGGGGATATTTATTTCCTTTTTACAGGCTATTAATGGGCATTGTGCTCACCTCCCACATTTGTGTGTGCCCACATGTTTATCATGCTATGCTGCTGCAGTCATCACACTTGGGTTATCCTGCCGTTAGGTGGTCCCACAGTCGGCCTGAATTCCAAAGCCTTGGTCCGGCGTCGGTTGTCGTCGCTTCTTCCCTGACTTCAGTGCGGCAGGGGTATAAAAGAGGCAGCCAATGCCATTTTCTTCAGTCTTTCTTGCCGCGCGGTGCCCAAAGCAGAAGCAGTTCGCAAGTGCCGATCGGCCAGCTCCTGAGATTTTCAAACAGAATTTCAGCCGAAGTCTTCTATAAAGCTAAGTACCCCGTTGGGGAAACTTTTCTTGCCTCAGACCGATGTCAGACAAAGCTAATAATTGTATTTCTTGTGGGAAGCAAATACCTCATAAGGATTTTCATTCTTATTGTATTCCTTGCCTAGGCCCAGACCACGATGTTTCTGGTTGTTGGTTTTGTGCTAGGTTCAATGAACGCACTATTAAGCATCAGGCTGATACCGCCCGACATTATTTTTGCAGAAAATTTAACTACATCATGTCGTCGGAACCTCCGACAACCGCTATGTTTAAAAAAGCGCAAGGACAAAGACAGGCAGCCTAGACCTAGACCAGATACCAAAGTCTCGGTTAGGCCTGCCGCCGGCTCTTCGGTATTCAGTGAGGTGCCTACGCAGCCCCTGACTACCGCAGATTTAGAAAATACGACTACCTCTCCGTCAGAATCTACTAGCCCACTGGAGCTGGTTCCTCCTCAACTCGCGGACACCAGCCCTGGCGGCGATCTGGAGACTATGGACAGGCCTTCGGTTTCAGAAGGCATCTTTAAACCGACGACTCTCTCCGTTAAGTCGTATACTAAGCTTCCAAAGGTTAAGAAACCGGGTCCGCAGACTCCCACACAGGCCCCTATGCCTAAAAAACAGATGCTCAAAATGGCGGAGGACCTGATTACCCTTATCAGAGGTTCCCAGCCCCGTCCTGACAAAAGGCCTAGACTGGAGGAAGATTTACCTCCTTCTGACCAGGAATCCATTTCCTCAGCAGACTCTGAGGAACAGGATTACCCCTTCCCTCTCTATGAAGACTCAGATGCTGAGGAGTCTATTCCCTCTGATGTTCATCGTGCATACAGCTGCAGTCATAACATATGGGTTCTCCTGCCGTCAGGCGGGTCCTCGGTCGGCCGAATTCCAAAGTCTAGGTCCGGCGTCGGTTGTCGTCGCTTCTTCCCTGACGTCGAGCAACGGGGGTATAAAAGAACCAGCCGATGCCATTTTCTTCAGTCTTTCTTGCCGCGCGGTGCCCGAAGCAGAAGCAGTTCGCAAGTGCCAGTCGGCCAGCTCCTGAAATTACGAAAATTTTGCAACCAAAGTCTTCTTGAAAGCTAAGTACCCCGTTGGGGAAACTTTTCTTGCCTCAGACCGATGTCAGACAAAGTTAATAATTGTATTTCATGTGGGAAGCAAATACCGCATAAGGATTTTCATTCCCTCTGCATTCCTTGCTTAGGCCCAGACCACGACGTCTCGGCCTGTCGTTTTTGTGCTACATTCAACAGACGCACCATTAAGCGTCGGGCGGAGTTCACCCAACATTATTTTTGCAAAAAAATTTAATTACATTATGTCGTCGGATACTCCGACTCCAGTTTTGAGTAAAAGACGCAAAGATAAGGACCAATATACGAGGTCCGCGGCTTCTACCGACACCACGCCAAAGCCGATTACAGGTGGTCCGGTTCTCAGTGAGGCGCCTACGCAGCCCCTGACTACCGATGACACTTTATTGGCGGTGTCTACTGTACCCGAGGTCGCAGGCTCCTCGGCCCACACCCCGACTACCGATACCAAAGCCACTCTAGGCGGTGAAACTCTGTGTTTAGACAGGTCTGCCACCTCTCAAGGTGTCTTCAGGCCTTCCTCTTCCTTGTCCATCAAGGCTTTCACTAAGTCTAAAGCAGCCATGCATTCTAAGAGACAAGCTACACAAGGCCCTTCTCCAGGCCCCATGCCTAAAAAACAGATGCTCAAAATGGCTGAGGATTTGATTACTCTTATCAGGGGTTCTCAAACCCCCCCCCCCCGGACAAAAGGCCCAGAGTGGAGGAAGAATCCCCCTCCTCGGACCAGGCCTCCATTATTTCAGAGCACTCTGATGAACAGGAACATTCATACTCCCCTTTTGAAGATTCTGATGCAGAGGAGTCCATTCCCTCTGTCTCCCCCCCTGAGGATTACTCTTTTGGGGAAACCTTGCATACCTTGAGGGAACACTTCCACTGGGAAGGCCAAGAGTACTCAGACTCCAAGAAAAGGCTTAGGGATTTTCTCTTGCTCCCTCAGCACAGGCCTCTGGCTATACCTCCTGTCTTAGACATACTAGATGATGTGTATTCGGAGGCCTGCCTTAACCCAGACTCTTTACCTCCAGCCCCAGTCAAGCCTGACAGGTACTACCGGGTTCCTGACTCACACCAATTCTTATACAAAAGCCATGCGGCTGACCCAGAAACTATCTCACAGGGCCCCAAGGGAATTAAGGCCTCCACTGCTAAAAACCCATTACCTTCAGAGAGAGATTCCAGAGCTTTAGAAAGGTGGGGAAAAAAGGTATACACCTCGGCCACCTTAACCATGAGGGCATTAAACTGCCAGTTCCATATGTTAAAGTGCCAACAGTTTCTGTTATCACAGTTGAGAAGCAAAATGGCACAACCTGAACAACCAGACTTGAAGGAGTTGCAGGATTTGATGCATAGTGCAGAACAAGTGGGTAAACATACCTTGCAATGTGGTTTTGATGCTCTAGAGGCCTCATGTAGAGCTGCTGTTACAGGATCAGTCATACATAGACATGCCTGGCTCAAGGAGCAAACCTTACCAGATCATGTCAAAGCTAAATTACTAGATGCCCCTCTACAAAAAGATGTATTATTTGGTGTTAAAGCTGAGGAGGTATTAAAGAAAATGGAGGAAAAGGCTAAATCAATGCAAACAGTGAAAGATTTCCTACAGGTACAACCTCCATGTTTCAGTAGAAATTGGCCTTCCAAAAATTGGCCCTTTCCAGCCACAGACAGACCCCAAAGAGGTAGATACAGGCGCCCGAGGGGCAGAGGGCAATCTCAAGGATCGTTTAGAGGCAGACAATGGCAAGCTTCTACACAAAGAGGTGGTGAGGATAGTTCACAGCCATTCAGAAAGCAAACCCAATGACTTTCCCCTTTGCAAGCCAAGCAAGGCTCAAATGGCAGCACCCTTAGGCGGAAAACTGGCATTATTTTCAAAAAAATTGGCATATTGTCACAAAAGACAAATGGATCCTGGACATTATAAACAGAGGCTACAGATTCCATTTTCACACCCTTCCACAAATGAGAGGCATGCCAAACCTGCCACACAATCAAAGGGCAGAGGCACAAAGACAAATTTCAGATCTCATGGACATGAAAGCTATTCAAGAGGTACCTACACAAGAACAAGGTCAAGGTTTTTATTCCAGACTATTCCTGGTACCAAGGAAGGGAAAAGATTGGAGACCTATTTTGGACCTATCCATCCTAAACACATTTTTACTCGTGCCAAAATTCAAGATGCTCACATTACAGCAGCTTCTTCCCATGCTGGGCAAGGAGTCTTGTCTGGTAACATTGGACCTCAAGGAGGCATACCTGCATGTCCCAATCAGACAAGATTGCAGAAGATACCACAGATTTTTTGCAGGTTCAACCCATTATCAATTCTCTGCATTGCCCTTTGGCTTATCTACTGTGCCCAGAGTATTCACGAAATGCCTGGCATCAGTAATTGCCTACTGCAGACTTCAGGGGATACAAATATACCCATATTTGGACGACTGCCTGATCCAAGCGGACAGCAAGCACATACTTCTGAAACATCTGGCTTTTGTAATAATGTTGTTGAATTCTCTGGGATACACAGTCAACAAAAAGAAATCAAGGCTAATACCCTCTCAAAAAATAATTTTCCTGGGTGCCAACTTGGACACAAACACCCAGATGGCCTACCTCACGCCAGAGAAACGGGGGCAACTAACTCAATACTTCAGAAAACTAGCAAATTTCACCAGGCTGACTGCAAGGAAAATCCTGCAGGCTCTGAGATTCATGGCATCTTGCATCCTACTAATCCCATGTGCAAAGCTGCATATGAGGAAACTTCAATGGTACCTGAAAAACCTATGGTCTCAACACAGCCACAGTTTGGAAACAATAATACCACTGATTCCATGTCTTCAAAAGGAATTTCTGTGGTGGGCTCAAGCATGCCAAAGAAACACAGGTCTCCCATTCTGCAAGCCTCAAGCAAAGCAAGTCATCACAACAGACACCTCGGACTACGCCTGGGGGGGGCGCACATGACAGATCGGTGCATTGAGGGCAAATGGTCCCAAAAAGAAAAGCACCTACACATCAATCAAAAGGAAATGCTAGCAGTAATAAATGCTATTATAGCTTTCAAAGACCTTCTGCATCCAGGTCAACTATTGATAAGGACAGACAACACCACAGTAATGTGGTACATAAACAAACAGGGAGGAACCCATTCATACCCACTATGCAGGCTGGCCATGTCACTTTGGAACATGGCTCTGGAGTTACAAATCGAACTTCAAGCACAGTACTTGCCAGGCAAGGAAAACACGCTGGCAGACAACCTAAGCAGAAATATGACAGACCCACACGAATGGAAGTTGCACCCTCAAGTTTTTACAGAGATAATTCAAGCATGGGGAAGGCCAGACATAGATCTCTTTGCCTCCCACAAAAATCACCAATTGACAAAATTCTGCTCAAGGACTTTTCATCCACAGGCCTGGAGAGTGGACGCTCTCTCTTTCAGTTGGACAACAATGACAGTTTATGCCTTTCCACCTCTTCCTCTGCTGCCCAAAGTTCTATTAAAAACCAGAGCAGACAGACCAAAGATGATTCTCATTGCTCCAGACTGGCCAAGACAACACTGGTACCCACTCCAGAGGAGCCTGACGCATTCCCCACCATGGACCCTACCTCTAATGCCTCTTCTTCTGACTCAGCACAGCTTCAAAACTCTTCACAGTTAGCTGAAAACACTCAGTCTGGCCGCATGGAAGATTCCTTAACTTAACAACAGACCCTACTCTCCAAGGAGGTGCAGGATGTCATTTTGGAGGCCAGAAGGCCTTCTACTAGGAAAGCTTACTCTGCAAAATGGAAACGGTTTTGTGCCTGGAATGAGAAAAAGGGCCAGAATCCTGGAATACTGAATTTACCTCAAATATTACAGTATCTAGCTGAGCTGCTAAGCAGTGGACTTTCATTCTCCTCCATCAAAATCCATGCCTCAGCCATTTCTGCAGAATACAACACTGATCCTCCTTTATTTTCTCACCCCCTCTTAAGACAGTTCCTCAGAGGGGCTAAGAATATAAAACCCCCAAGGAAACAACCAATACCTGCTTGGGACCTCAATTTCATTCTAGAAAAGCTGACCTTGCCTCCTTTTGAGCCAGCTGCCTCAACAGATTTGCAATATTTGTCCTGGAAAACAGCCTTCCTTCTGGCTATCACCTCAGCTCGCAGGGTATCGGAACTACAAGCCCTCATGGCTGTGCAGCCTTTCATCATTTTCCATCAGGACAGAGTTTCCTTACGAACCAATCCGTCCTTTATGCCAAAGGTGGTATCCAGGGTAGCTTTGAATCAGGCTATCCACTTACCTACCTTTTACCCTAATCCTCAAAACAAAGGGGAGAGACTACTACATTCCTTGGACATCCACAGACAGCTGCGTTATTATTTGGACAGAGCAAAGCCTTTCAGAAAATCAGAACAACTCTTTGTGTCCTATGCTATAGGAGCTCAAGGGAAGCCAATTTCCAAACAGACAATCTCAAAATGGATAACCCACTGCATACGCTTTTGTTAGTCTTTTCATGGTAAAACTGTGCCTGCAGGCACAAGGGCCACAGCTACCTCTGCAGCTTTCCTCAGAGGAGTTCCTACCAAAGATATTTTGGAAGCAGCCACTTGGAGTTCTGTGCATACCTTCTTCAAGCACTACCACCTACCATTATACTCCAAAACTAGAGCAGGCTTTGCCACTGCAGTCTTGCAGGGCATCCTGGCTCCTCCTAGTTCCACCTAGTGCCTACCACCCCTTTTTTAGCTTTGGGATTCTACCCATCTGTTATGACTGCAGTTGTATGCACGATGAACATAGTACTATTTTGTACCTACCATAAATGTAGATGTTCGAGTGCTAATACAGCTGCAGTCCAGGTTTCCCTCCCTCCTTCCCCTCTTTGGACAGGCCTATTGGCTAACACCTCCTCATACAACCTGATTGCGGTATTCATTTATGGTGTATTTGCTTGCAATTACTGTTTTTTGATTATATTGCACTGCATTATTACATAAATTTATGTATTGCCTTCCTTCTGGGGGCACCTGACATCTGGGGCAAGAAAAACTGAAGAAAATGTTGTCGGCTGGTTCTTTTATACCCCTGTCGCTCTGACTTCAGGGAAGAAGCGACGACAACCGACGCCGGACCTAGACTTTGGAATTCGGCCGACCGAGGACCCGCCTGACGGCAGGAGAACCCATCTGTTATGACTGCAGCTGTATTAGCACACGAACATCTACATTTGGGTCTACTTCTAATGACCGAAACGCCGATTCGCCGACAGTGAAATCACCGACACAAAACGACCGACAACGCAGTTGACCGACATGCTCGAATCCCGACAGACGGAAGACCGACAAGGGGAATGTGTAAGCGCGACCTGGTAAGTATGCGATAGTGAGGGATTTAGGAGTAGGGAGCGGACAGGTAAGTGTGCAATACTCAGGGATGTAGGGTTAGGGTGTGTGATAGGTGAGTGTGCGGTAGTGTCGGAGCTTGGGGTTCGGGGTGTGTAAGTGAGTTAGGGTTAGGGTGCAGGTAGGGAGAGTGTGCGGTAGTGTCGGAGCTTGGGGTTCGGGGTGTGTAAGTGAGTTAGGGTTAGGGTGCAGGTAGGGAGAGTGTGCGGTAGTGTCGGAGCTTGAGGTTCGGGGTGTGTAAGTGAGTTAGGGTTAGGGTGCAGGTAGGGAGAGTGTGCGGTAGTGTCGGACCTTAGGGTCAGGGTTTGGGTTAGGGCTAGTGGATATGTGTTGTAGTGTACTGTGTTGTTTCCGTGTAGTGTGTCGGTGTTATGGTGTTCGGTGTTTCGCGTTGTCGGGTTTGTGCGTTGTCGGTCGTTTCGTGTCGGTGATTTCACTGTCGGCGAATCGGCGTTTCGGTCATTAGAAGTAGACCCCTACATTTATGGTAGGTACAAAACTGTACTTTTCCCCCCCTGAAGAATTCTCTTTTGGGGAAACCCTGCACACCATGAGAGAGCATTTCCACTGGGAAGGTCAAGATTACTCTGACTCCAAGAAAAGACTCCGCGAGTTTCTTCTTCTACCTCAGCATAGATCCCTAGCCATTCCTCCTGTTTTAGACATTCTGGATGATGTCTACACTGAATCCAGTCTAAATCCAGATTCCTTACCTCCTGCACCACCTAAACCAGACAGATACTATCGAGTCCCTGACTCTCACAAGTTTTTATATAAAAGCCCTGCTGCAGACCCAGAAACCATTTCCCAGGGTCCCAAAGGGGTAAAAGCCTCTACTGCTAAGAATCCACTACCTGCGGAAAGAGATTCCAGGGCATTAGAAAGATGGGGGAAAAAGGTGTATACCTCTGCCACTTTGGCCATGAGAGCATTAAACTGCCAATTCCACATGATTAAATACCAGCAGTACTTGCTTACTCAGTTAAAACAGAAAATGATCCCTCAAAACAGATCAACTAGATTTCAAAGGGATGCAAGATTTGTTGCATGCAGCAGAACAAGTGGGAAAACATACCTTACAGTGTGGTTTTGATTCTCTGGAGGCCTCATGTAGAGCAGCGGTCACAGGGTCTGTAATACGTAGACATGCTTGGCTAAAAGAACAGACCTTACCAGAACATGTCAAAGCAAAGTTACTGGATGCTCCACTGCAAAAGGATGCGTTATTTGGTGTCAAAGCATAGGAAGTTTTAAAGAAAATGGAAGAAAAGGCAAAATCAATGCAAACAGTTAAAGATTTTTTACAGGTGCAACCTCCTCGTTTCAGCAGAAACTGGCCATCAAAAAACTGGTCCTTTCCTGCATCAGACAGACCCCAAAGGGGCAGGTACAGACGCCCTAGGGGCAGAGGCCAGGCACAAGGAACCTTCAGGCCTAGACAGTGGCAAACAACAACTCAAAGATGGGGAGACGACACATCTCAACCCTTCAGAAAACAAACTCAATGACTTTCCTCTTCGCCTGCCAAGCAAAATTGCCCAGGCAGCACCTCTAGGAGGAAAATTGGCTCTTTTTCCACAAAATTGGCACATCATAACAAAGGACAAATGGGTTCTGGATATTATTACCCGAGGCTACAGATTTCATTTCCACACTTTACCACGGATGAGAGGCATGCCAAATCTGCCAACAAACCAATGGGCAGAGGCACAAAAGCAAATTTCAGCTCTCATGAACATGAAAGCAATTCAAAAGGTACCTGCAAAAGAGCAAGGTCAAGGATTTTACTCAAGACTGTTTCTAGTACCAAGAAAGGACAAAGCCTGGAGACCCATCTTAGAACTTTCAATTCTAAACACGTACCTGGACATTCCCAAATTCAAAATGCTCACACTACAGCAGCTTCTTCCCATGCTGGGCAAGGAGTCCTGGCTGGTAACGTTGGACCTCCAAGAGGCATACCTGCATGTCCCTATCAGACAATATTGCAGAAGATGCCTCAGATTTTTGGCAGGCACAACGCATTATCAATTCTCTGCATTGCCCTTTGGCTTATCTACTGCACCCAGAGTATTCACGAAATGCTTGGCATCAGTAATTGCATACTGCAGACAACGAGGAATACAAATTTATCCATATCTGGACGACTGCCTGATCCAAGCGAACAGCAAAGACATCCTACTACAGCATCTGGCATTTGTAACAAAGTTGCTAAGTTGCCTAGGGTACACAGTAAACAAAAAGAAGTCAAAACTAATACCCTCACAAGAAATAATTTTCCTGGGTGCCAGCTTGAATACAACAGCCCAGATGGCTTACCTCACGCCAGACAAGCAAAAACAACTGGCTCAGTACTTCAAAAAGATGGCAACTTCTACCCAGCTCTCTGCAAGGAAATTCCTGCAGGCATTGGGGTACATGGCATCCTGCATTCAACTAATTGCATATGCAAAGCTGCATATGAGAAAATTACAATGGTATCTAAAAAGTGTATGGTCCCAACACAGACACAGCCTTAAAGCAGGTATAATTCTCATTCCCTGCCTTCAGAAACAGTTTCTATGGTGGGCTCAAGCATGCCAAGCAAACAAGGGCCTTCCTTTTGTCTCACCTCCAGCAAACCAAACCTTGACAACAGATTCATCAGACTACACCTGGGGTGCACACATGGCAGGACAATGCATACAGGGCAAATGGTCTGCAAACCAAAGGCAACTACACATCAATCAAAAGGAGATGCTAGCTGTAAAAAATGCACTAACAGCCTTCAAGGACCTCTTGCATCCAGGACAACTTCTAATAAGGACGGACAACACCACAGTTATGTGGTACATAAAGAAACAAGGAGGAACACACTCCTACCCACTATGCAGACAGGCAATGGACTTGTGGAACACAGCATTAACTTACCAAGTACAACTGCAAGCACAATTCCTGCCAGGAAAGGAGAACATATTGGCAGACGAATTAAGCAGAAATTTGACAGACCCTCACGAGTGGAAACTGCACCCACAAGTATTCTTAATGATAATTCAAAGGTGGGGACCACCAGACATAGATCTGTTTGCCTCAACCAACAATTGCCAGCTACAAAAATTTTGCACAAGGACTTCTCATCCCCTGGCCTGGAAAGTGGATGCCCTTTCATTCAGTTGGACAGCATTGTCAGTCTACGCCTTCCCACCTCTGCCTCTACTGACCCAGGTATTACTGAAAGCCAGATCAGAGAGACCACAGATGATCCTCATTGCTCCGGACTGGCCACGTCAACACTGGTACCCACTTCTACGAAACTTGACTCGCAGCCCTCCTTGGATCTTACCTCAATTCCCCTTGCTGTTAACCCAACAAAACTCTCAGATCCTTCACAGTCAACTAAGGACCTTAAATCTAGCTGCATGGAAAATACCTTAAATTATCAAACAACACTTCTCTCAAAGGACGTCCAGAATGTCATTTTGGAGGCCAGGAGGCCCAGCACCAGAAAAACTTACTCAGACAAATGGAAAAGATTTTGTGTATGGAGCCAGGCCAGAAGCCTAAATCCTGGCATCCCAAATATTCCGCACACACTCAATATCTAACTGAGATGCTACACAAAGGCCTTTCTTTCTCATCCATAAAGATCCATGCTTCAGCCATTTCAGCTCAATATGATACGGTTCCTCCCATTTTCTCTCATCCTTTGCTAAGGCAGTTTCTCAGAGGGGCAAAAAATATAAGACCCCCCAGAAAACCACCAACTCCAACTTGGGATCTAAATTTTGTGCTAGAAAAGTTAACACTTCCTCCTTTCGAACCAGCCTTTTCAGCAGAGCTTCAATACTTGTCATGGAAAACAGCCCTGCTGCTGGCTATCACCTCCGCACGCAGAGTCTCAGAACTGCAGGCACTTATGGCAGTGGAACCTTTCATCATTTTCCATCAGGACAGAGTATCTTTACGCACCAACCCTTCCTTCATGCCAAAGGTAGTATCCAGTGTGGCTCTCAATCAGACCATACACTTGCCCACCTTTTATCCAAACCCACAGAATAAAGGAGAAAGACTCCTTCACTCTTTGGACATTCACAGGTACGTTACTATTTGGGCAAGACAAAGGCCTTCAGAAAGTCTGACCAACTCCTTGTATCCTATGCACCAGGCTCAGAAGGAAAGGCTATTTCAAAACAGACCATCTCCAAATGGATAGCACATTGCATCCGCTTTTGCTACTCACACCGTGGGAAAGCAGTGCCTGCTAGTATTAGGTCTCACTCTACCAGGGCTACAGCAACCTCAGCAGCCTTTCTCCGAGGAGTCCCAACAAAGGACATTCTGGAGGCAGCTACCTGGAGTTCCGTGCACACCTTCACCAAGCATTACCACCTTCCTCTATACTCAAAATCCAGAGCTGGGTTTGCCACTGCAGTTCTGCAGGGCATATTAGCTGCACCTACCCAGTTTAGCTCCTACCACCCAACCATAGCTTTGGGACTCTACCCAAGTGTGATGACTGCAACAGCATAGCACGATGAACATAGTACAGTTTTGTACCTACCATAAATGTAGATGTTCGAGTGGTTATGCTGCTGCAGTCCAGGTTACCCTCTACATAACAAGGTTTTTCTTACACCTCCATGTACATCAAACTTTGGGATGCATGTCTATATGGTGTATTTGCTTACAACTACTACTATTGTTTCTCACTAAGGTATGTTTTGCAAGCTTCTTATTTTGCCTTCTTATTTTGGGGCACCTGACATCTGGGGCAAGAAAAACTGAAGAAAATGGCGTCTGCTGCCTCTTTTATACCCCTGCTGCACTGACGTCAGGGAAGAAGCGACGACAACCGACACCGGACCAAAGCTTTGGAATTCAGGCCGACTGCGGGACTGCCTGATGGCAGGATAACCCAAGTGTGATGACTGCAGCAGCATAACCACTCGAACATCTATATTTATGGTAGGTACATAACTGTACTTTTCAACAATGCCCCTTCCTTTACCTCTCCAGTCTTTTTCTCCAGGATATTTTTCAAATTCCTATTTCTCCTAAAAGTATATTTAAGTTGCTGTTGAAATATACTTGTCCTTGTTGGCATTCTTTTAAGCATGTTCCAAATTCCGTTAATGCACTTTTTTAACCAACCTATATCAGAGTAATAGGTTAAAATTAATCGAGGTATATCCTTTTCCACTGTTTTTCCTTTTACTATATTCTTATCCTTATTTGTATCTTCCTCATTATTCATAGTTATATATGTACTAATACTGTTATTTATAGTCTTATTATGGTACTGTCCACTCACCAACAATGGACCATATCTACTACCACGTTTCTTAATTATTTCTTTTTTAATAGTTTGCACCATATTGTCAGGATATCCTCTTTCTTTAAACATCTCTTGTACAAAATCTACTTCTCTTATAAAGTCAACAAAGTCCGTTGTCATCCTGGACACTCTAATCATTTGTCCTTTTACCACGTTTCTTTTTAGGTGGTAAGGATGATCACTTTGATAGTGCAAGCAGGAATTTGAATAGCATTCCTTTCTAAAGATGTTTGATTTATATGTTTTCTTAATATAATCCTTATTTATCCTGACATCTAAACAGTGTGTTTCATCCCTATTACTCTCATATGTAAATTTCAAAAAGTTAGTACTGTCATTTAAATATTCCATAAATTGTTCAACTAATTCATGTGAACCATCCCATATAATAATAATATCATTCAGGAAACGGAAATACGTTAAAATGTATTGCTGAAAACTGGACCCAAAAATATGTTTTCTCCCAAAATAACATTATAATATTAGCGTAAATGGGAGCACACGCTGAACCCATAGCAACTCCATCAAGTTGATGGTAGATATCTCTCTGAAAATAAATAAAATTATATTTCAGGACCAATTCCATATTTTCAAGTTCTAATTTAAATTCATCAGGGTTCAGCATGTTGAATTCAATGATCATTTTCTCAAACCATTCCATACCTTCCTTATGTGGAATTACTGAAAATAGGTCTTTTACATTAATTGTTAAAAACAAATAACTTTCATGAAATAGTATTGTACTAAATTTCTTCAGAAAGTCCCAGGAATCTATCAAAATATGTTCATATTTTAAATGAAACTTTTTTAACTTGGTGTCAACATGTTTTGCCAGGGGTTGAGTTTTGGATCCCCTAGATGTCACTATTGGTCTCATTGGGGGATCTGCTATATCTTTGTGTATTTTTGGGATACCAAAGATTTCCGGTATAACTGGTTTAGGGACTCTAAGGAAATTATATAGTTCCACATCAATAAGCCCTTGTAACAAGTTGTCTTCTAATATTAAATCTATTCTTTTGTATAAAATATTCAATTCATTCGTGGAGATGATACGATACCTACAATCCATGTCTAAAATTTTATACATTCTCTGTGTAGTCCCAACAGTCCATGAGGACCCCCCCTTATCAGGTTTCATAACTCTTACTTTTTTGTTATTACTAAGTTGTTCCAAAATATTCCTTTCTTCATCTGTAAGATTGTCTTTTACCCTATGTCTCTTCTTGTATCCCTCTCTAATCATATTGAGGGTACACACTTCAAAATTATGTATATCCTGCTGCAAAGGGGGATTGTATGTACTACTTCTACTCAATATTTTATTCTCACTACTTATATTGTCTTGATATATAACCACTAAGTTCAATTTTCTTGTAAATAATTTAATATCTAACACTATCTCTTCTATTCTCGGTTTACTGACTGGCACAAATATAAATCCCTTTGTAAAAAGTCCAAAATATTCATGGGTAATAGCCATGTCTGTGTAATTGAATATATTAAAATTATTGTAGGTATGTATTATATTTGTATAATTGTCACCTAATATTTCTTCATCAATCACCTCTTGATCTACTTCGTCCATCAAGAATAGTCCATTTGCTAATGGACTAGTCTTATCCGTAACCAAAGAAAATGTACACAATTTGTTTTCATGTGTTTTAACTGGGGTTGATGTGTGTAATCTACTATTCATCTCCTTTCCCATCCTCTTCCCTTGTATCTTCCTACTTGATTCCCAGTCATTTCCGCATATGATTGCTGGCAATTCCTGATTCTCTCGGACCTCCTTACCTCCTGTCTTTCTCCTAAAGGGTCCTCTGGTTCACTAAATTCTATACATTCCATCTGATAATCAGTGTTATTGTCATCCCTTTGTACTAATCTATTATATGAACTTGTTTCATTCTTCCTATATTCCATCTGATGATAATGTTTTCCTGCCCCATTATACCTTCTTGAATTGTGGACTACAATAAGCCTTTCCTTCTTTATAATCCCCTATATCCCGTTCTAACTTTGCCATTTTCCTTTTGTCATTTTTTCCAGTAATCATGTCAACATCCTGTAATGTTTTGCAAAAAATATTCTTATACTCAGTAACTGTAAATAGTAAATCATTTGTAATTTCTTTTCTCAATATATCAATATCTTTCTTGCATACCTCCATATATTTTACATTATTTTCTATCATAGCCTTCAAGATCGCTAACCCACATTCATTTAATATGTTAGTAATAATTTAAAAAAATTCCATATCATTCACAGTATTGTTAGGAAATTTGTTCAGTCTTAGGCCCTTAGGCACTATTCTTTGTTCAATACATTTAGTCAAGTAAAAATTGTCCAAGCTTAAATTTTTGTACCTGGTAAGCTGGTTTTGGAATTGTCTACATTTGTCCTTGAAATCAGTATTAGTGGGTACCCTCCTTTCAGCTTCTTAATTCGCCGCTGAAAACGTTTTATCAAGCCATTCTTCGAAATTGATGTCATGATAAATGTCCAACCCCCTACCAGAGTGTGAATGGTCATCAAAATGTAGATGGGCCATTCTAATCAGTCCTGAAATACCTCTGTTGGCCGCAGGACCATGCGGTTGTTCACTCTCACTCGTATTCCTGTTGTGATTTCCGCCTTCTTTTTGCTTCGTCGACGTCACTTCCTTGTCAGCGCTGCCCTGACTACGCTGTGCACATGGAATTGTGGCGTTCAAGTCCAATCTCTGTGTTGGATTTAAAACATCGGCTGAGTTTGAAATATTTTGCGAATGGCTTTGGATAACTTTAATCAGTTTGCTCAAAAGTGATTGATCATTCATCCTGGGGACTCCTCGTAGCCAAACAGCAGCAACTAGTAACCACACGAAATACAAGGTACTGGCGAATCCAGTACCAATCCCAAATACACAACGAGAAAAAATCCTCCACTGTTTGGTACAATAAAGGCTGTCCTCCGCCAACAATGATACAAATTGAAAAAGAAGTCTGAACGAACTGACCGATAGTGGTAATAGTAATCCAAAAGTCTTTTATTACAACACACACAAAACAGATTGAGCGCGCTTTCGTCTCTTATCGTGAGACTTCATCAGAATCTCATGTTAATACCAATATTCTGAGTGGACAGTACCATAATAGTACTATAAATAACAGTATTAGTACATATATAACTATGAATAATGAGGAAGATACAAATAAGGATACGAATATAGTAAAAGGAAAAACAACAGTGGAAAAGGATATACCTCGATTAATTTTAACCTATTACTCTGATATAGGTTGGTTAAAAAAGCGCATTAACGGAATTTGGAACATGTTTAAAAGAATGCCGACAAGGACAAGTATATTTCAACAGCAACTTAAATATACTTTTAGGAGAAATAGGAATTTGAAAAATATCCTGGAGAAAAAGACTGGAGAGGTAAAGAAAGGGGCATTGTTGAAAGTGGGAACACACAAATGTGGGAGGTGTGCACAATGCCCACTTATAGCCTGTAAAAAGGAAATCAATATCCCCAGCATAAATTTTACAATTAGGAGCTGTGGATTCTTGTGTACACCCAGGAATGAATGATCACATCTCTATTAAACTTGCTTTGAAGTTACTGTCATTAAACACAAAAAAGAAAAAATAAACTTTATTAAATTGTGCTTTCCACCAGTTATACTAAAACAGGACTACATGAAAAAGGCACATAGGTGGGTAAGATATATGTAGTGTCTTTATGAGATATATATATATATATATATATATATATATATATACATATAAATATCTTGCCATGAACTTTGTGTAAAAAGAAAAACTTTTAAATAAGCTTTTTATAAGGTCTATTAAATAACTTTTTAATAATTAGAATATTAGGTTTATCTTATTGACACATTTATATTTATTTATTTAAAACCATTATTAGTGTATAGTTAATGATATACAACAAGTATATATATTTTGTATAATCCAATAGTCAAAGGATATTATGATATCGTTCTACAAAAATTTCTTCTTGGGTTTTATAATATGTATTCTGTAATGTTGTTTACATCATATGTATAAGCCTTCATCTGCCTTCAAGATTCTATGTGTAAAAAGTTTTTTGCATATCAGACATAATAGATATTTTTTATAAAATGGTTATTTTTATGTATTTTTTAAACTAATAGTATGTAACTAATGATATTACAATTTGTAGTATATGTGCATGTCTGAAGCATTTTTATGTGAAGTGTAAAAATATTTATATGCAATTTCATTTTAAGCAATTTTAACAGATATTTCATATACAAAGGGTTACCCAGAATTGGCATTAATTAATTAATTTATCAATTTATTACTATGGTAAATAATTAACTGATTGTTTAATTAAGAGTATATAAACAGAATATTGGTATTAACATGAGATTCTGATGAAGTCTCACGATAAGAGACGAAAGCGCGCTCAGTCTGTTTTGTGTGTGTTGTAATAAAATACTTTTGTATTACTATTACCACTATCGTTCAGCTCGTTCAGACTTCTATTTCAATTTGTATCATTATTGGCGGAGGACAGCCTTTATTGTACCCAACAGTGGAGGATTTTTTCTCGCTGTGTATTTGGGATTGGTACTGGATTCGCCAGTACCTTGTATTTCGTGAAAAGGTACATCTCTTAGAGGATACTGCCACTCTGGAACAGACTCCCCATCCACATAAAACAAAGTTCATCCCTGTCCATGTTCGAATGAAACTTGCATCTATTGTTGAGAAGCAGAAAATGTACTCCAGGACTGCCCTCTGTACTACTGATGTGCAGAGTCAGCTCCCAAATGCTTTTCCCATGCATGAGTCCCCTCAAATTATTTGTGGTATGATTCCAATTATTAGGGGGTGATATGTAATTATAAACCATGGATGGGTAGGGGCAATCTTTAACCAAATGGGACTGGTTAATGCGAGCACAAAAAGGAAATTGGCTAGGCTTAAAATGGCTCACAAGGGTAGGTACTTGCCTATGAACATATTATTAACTCATTCACTCTGGAGCAGCTCAGGAAAAGCTGCCTGCTTAATTCCACTATAGGAACAATGTGCAGCCTGAGCTCATTTTCAGAAAATCCATTTGTAATACCATACAGAAAACAAATGTTCATAACTCTAAGAGCTAGACTAAAAATGTAAATGCGAAAGTTGTTCAGCAGACACTGACCTTTCCAACAGTGTAAATGTTGATAGTGCATATCAAAGTCATTATTAAATATTTGGCAAGGAATGTTGATATTGTGCATATTTTTTACCTTTTTGGAAAAGCAAAGCACAATATCTTGGTCAATGTACCATGTAGACCCCTACGGTTTGTGTTTAATTTGTTTGTATGAATGTCAGCTATAAAGTGATACCTTAAAAATTACTGTGTGATGCTCCTTTATTGAGATATTCACAGAAATATGATTAATATATTTCTCATAATTGATAAATAAACAAAACATAATATCTCCTCACCTGTAACAGACAGAGGCTACATATCAGTGTATAAGTTGTGCGTCTCGGTGTCAGCTTCAAAATGATGCATCATTTGTGTCAACATGCTCCCTTGCAAAGATATGGGCATAATAATGAGAAGTATTGGAAATGTATAATTTTCATAATCCTACAAAACTAAACACACTGTGATATCTGTACATGTGTACAGTGCACAGATACAGATTTTTTACCATGTTGTAAGGAGTAACACTGTCTTCAAAATGAGGTATTACTTGGCACGCTGACATGCTCCCTTGCAAAGTTATTTACCAAAATATGAAAAAAATAATAATTTCTATAACCTAAGTCTGAAACAAAATTTGATATCTGCAGATGTGTGCAACATACAGCCACAGTTCTTTTACCATGTTGGAACTGTCAATACTGTCTTTAAAATGAGGTATTACTTAGCACATTCAGATGCTCCCTTGCAAAGTTATTTACCAACATATGAAAAAATTATAATTTCGATAACCTGAGTCCTAAAAAACTGATATCTGTACATGTTTACAGCATTCAGACCCAATTCTTTTACCATGTAGACATATATGATTGTAAATATACACATTCTTGGTGTAGCCAACATACTGCTGAATGGCTATATGTAAAGAGAAAAAGCAAGGTAAGGACCGCCACTCCACTAATGAACCCAGGACAGGCATGGGACTTCAGTGGCAGGCAAGGCCATCTGATCTGTCCGATAGCTGTGCTGGCTACCTACGCAGACAGCTGATACCACTGCATTCTCACGACCCCCTTCAGTGTCAACAGTCTGCCTTACCCTATGCCTTTTCTCTTTACATGTGTCCATTCAGCAGTGGACCTAAGGGGATCAAGTTCTGTATTACTAAGGCCTACCTGTCATCTAAACTCTACACATGCCTGATAAAACCAGAATAAAAAAAGAAGTATTGCAGGATGGTTACTGACATATTAGATTGTATGTGGTAGCACTCTCCTGAAACTGTTGTTCTTTCTCAGCATCTTCACTAGCTCCTTACCACAGTTATTTGCCAAACTCAGAAAAATATATTTTACACAACACATTTCATAATAGAGTTTAACTTACCATACTGGTCCTACTTGGTCATGTGTGTTTTCCATTCTTCTCACAAGCTGCATGTTACCAATCCTGCATAGCTCTCCTCACACCATTGTGGAGGTCAGTCAAGAACAACGCAATGCCCTCCTCAGTTAGGTGAATACCATCCCTTCTGAACAGGTGAACATCTTCCATGTTGATGCTGTCATGGCAGATTGTAGATCCACCGACCCTGTGCATCAAGCCATGCATGAACCCATTCTGTAAACATCTGGCCTTGTGAGCTGCCCATTGACTGCTGTTTTCCATATCTGTCGAGGAATTATATCAGACCACACAAAATGACAACGTGGCCATCACGACTGCAGGTGGTCAAAAATTGCTCTGATTTGAAACTGTAGTCTTCCGAGTGGTTGACTGATTACATCATTCCCTTCAATGTGCAGCACAAGAATGCCGGGCTCAGGGTAGATGGAACACTTCTCTTCCATCAACTGCAGTACTCCCCTCCAATGCATACCTCTTCTTGCACTCCAGTATACCTTCACACTGGATGTGGGGAAGCTCAAGTTGTACTGGTATGGCTACATACCCACACTCTCACATGTTGTTCTCCTGCTCGTGAAGCCATGTCAGTGTCAGAAGATGGACGAACCTGCACAGGAAAGAAAATGCAAACAGATTACTACTTATGTTTGACAGATGTATTGGAAGACTACATATATATGTATATCGTATGCATTACCTGATTAGCCCATCCAAATCTTCCATCCTATCCACAGGGGCGTATTATTTTCATTAGGTACATAAGTGGTGATGACGCTGCAGAGGTACATACCTACCAACCTTGAATGAATATATATATATATACACACACACACACACACACACACACACACACACACACACACACACACACACACACACACACACATGATCTTTTCATGTATTTATTGTTTTGGTTATAATAGAACAGGGCAGTTTTCTGTATGCAATGATTTAAGTAGCCAGTGCTTGCACATAGTTGCATTTAATGTTTCTTTTTAGAGTAACATTGCATTACCTCAGATTTGCAGAACTTCTGCTGAGTAAGTATTCATATCCCAGAAGGAAGCTATGTAAATATTGAGTGTCATTTCTGATCCAGGATTATGTAAGGGCTTATTCTGAAACAACCATTTTTAGGAGGAATTCTAAGAGTATAATGTGAACCTTCAGGAGTAAGTAGAAAAATGTCTACAGATAAAATACCTTCCTTTTTTTGATAATAGAGAGATACATTTAACTTCACTGTCAAACATTATTAACTTTATAAACCAGACAATAAATTCATACATTTTCAACTGTAAAAAGTAGATTAAGAAGCATACATAATACCTTTCAGTCACCTATACCAATCTGAAGTTAAAAAAGATGGCATTACTTAAAAAAAAAAAAAAAAAAAAAAAAAACAGATTTCTGCAGCCGGTATGCTGAGTATTGCATATAAAAGGTGTAGAATGACACCAAGAAGGAAGTCCTACTTCCCATGTAATTTACACAAATAATTCTTTGTATCACGTGTTTGAAATGAGTGCATCTCATGTGCTCATTTTCTACATTTTTTAGTGCTCCACAAACTACTGCTCCATCTGGCTTACTTGTGGTCGCCGTTCTCTGTTTGCCTACAAGTTTCATCCTTTGTTGTTATTTCCCGATGTTCTTTGTGTTTCACTTTTGCACTCTGCACCCTTGGAAAATATGGTACATCACATAAAAATTACATTTCCGGGGTGCAAAAAGGGAAAGGCATTAAAAGCATTGACTTATGTGGGTCTGCAAGGCTGGTACACTCTGGTAAAGCATAACTAAGAAACCATTATCCAGCTAGTTTTCTTTCTTTCTTTTTTTTTTTTTTTTGTATATATATTTCTGAGCTATTCTATATACACCAAAAATATATATGTATTTATTGTGATGTTCTGAATGTATTTCCAATAAATACACTATCAGTGATTTGAAAAAAGCCTCTGCTCACTATATTTACTATACGAATATGTGATGCTCTGCATTTTCCTCAATTCATTCACACACCTTCTCTTCCAAAATTTGTGGTTTGGAAATTGAACCAAAGCCAGCAATTATTCAAAGCCTGTTTCAAGCTAACAGATATAGGTGGATGTTGACATGGTTTTGCTAAACACATATCAGCCAAACCCCCAAAAAAGATGAGCTTATCAAAGATGATGGGTGAATTTCTATAGGTCTGGGACATTTACAGAAACTGTGCTAAAAGTTTAAAATGACTACTCTTCCCTTTCCTTTTCTGCTCTTAAATCAAATGCAGCTGAAGCATGCCAGAAATACTTCCTTATTAGATATTGCACATCCTGGTGTGTCAGTTCACGTGACAGCTTTAATATTATACATTTAATACTTTTATTACACTTTTTGAATGTAACTAGCTGAGCACTGCTCTGTATCACAGCATTTAGCTGCTAAGAATCTGTGAAGGTCTCTTATAGTGTTTGAAGATAGACGCATACATTTTAAATATTCAAGCCAGCAGAACAAGACCATGACTTAAAAAAAAAAAAAAGAAATGAGGTTGTAAGATGTTTTGTTTCTATGTCTCATTATATTCTAGTGTCAACTTCTTTATCTTCTAAAATGGATAAATGGATGTTTTGTTTTTCTGAATCCTTCCCCATTACAGGTTCAGATTCAGACAGACACTCATTTAAAATGCCTGACAGTTGGGGGGGGGGGGGGGGGGGCATGACCTCCTGCCAAAATAAACTTACAAGCTAGTATGAAGGAGATGTTACTGGTATGGTTACTAGTTAATGCATTTAAAATAAGATTGTTCTGCATAAGCATAATTATTATAGAGGATACTCTAACAGTAAATCAAAGCATTTGGGTTATACTCCTTTTGATGGAGCCTTCTCCCAACCAAAATTGCAAAAGCAGTCTTCTTTTTTCATTGTGAGGTACCAACACAGGTCTCGCAATAGGTAGATACTGACAGAGGTATAACGAGGCACCATTTTATACCCTGCACTACTGCATACATTTCAGTCAAAATTCCTGGCAGGGAAGAATGGTCATGACAATCAAATAGCCCTCCCTACATATGGCTTTATAAAGCATATGGCATTATTACACCTAGTGTGTTGACACTGAACACACGTGCACTACCCTTCCAAATTGGTAAGTTAATAAATTACACTAAAGGCAGACATTAGAAAAGGTTCAAAAACAGGCACTTCTACATTCATACACACACTCTTCATTCACTCCTTTACCGTTCGCTCTCTCATACACCCAAGCAAGCACTTCTACATTCATACACACACACTTCATTCATTCCTTTACCGTTCACTCTCATACACACACACGCAGGCACTTCTACATTCATACACACACACTGCATTCACCCCTTTACAGTTCACTCTCTCATACACACACGCAGGCACTTCTACATTCATACACACACACTGCATTCACTCCTTTACTGTTTGCTCTCTCGTACACACATGCAGGCACTTCTACATTCATACAGACAATCTGCATTCACCCCTTTACAGTTCACTCTCTCATACACACACGCAGGCACTTCTACATTCATACACACACACTGCATTCACTCCTTTACTGTTTGCTCTCTCATATACACATGCAGGCACTTCTACATACATTCACACACACTTCATTCTCTCCACACGCAGATAGTTTGAGAACTATTATTCAGAACTATACTCGGGGCCGGTAGCAGCAGGCCGGGTAGATGGATTTATTTTAAGGAGAACTTAAATATCCCAGTTCTAGACCCAGAGCAGTCATAACCATTGTGGAAAGAGATAAAGGAGGAGATTGAAGAACGGACACAGAGTATGCCAACAAGAAGATCCCCAGGAACGGATGATCTACCAGTAGGCCTTTGAAAATGGATACGAGAGCCTTTTTACATAGGGTTAAAACATTTTTTCACTGAG